>NC_069503.1:556020753-556088374 GCF_027579735.1 Bombina bombina | reverse complement strand
CATTCCGTTGATATTAAGTTATTATCTTGGAAAGTTTTGTTTTTGGTTGCAATTTCTTCTGCTAGAAGAGTTTCAGAATTATCTGCTCTGCAGTGTTCTCCTCCTTATCTGGTGTTCCATGCAGATAAGGTGGTTTTGCGTACTAAACCTGGTTTTCTTCCGAAAGTTGTTTCTAACAAAAACATTAACCAGGAGATAGTCGTGCCTTCTTTGTGTCCGAATCCAGCTTCAAAGAAGGAACGTTTGTTGCACAATTTGGATGTAGTTCGTGCTTTAAAATTCTATTTAGATGCTACAAAGGATTTTAGACAAACATCTTCCTTGTTTGTTGTTTATTCTGGTAAAAGGAGAGGTCAAAAAGCAACTTCTACCTCTCTCTCCTTTTGGCTTAAAAGCATCATCAGATTGGCTTACGAGACTGCCGGACGGCAGCCTCCTGAAAGAATCACAGATCATTCCACTAGGGCTGTGGCTTCCACATGGGCCTTCAAGAACGAGGCTTCTGTTGATCAGATATGTAAGGCAGCGACTTGGTCTTCACTGCACACTTTTACTAAATTTTACAAATTTGATACTTTTGCTTCTTCTGAGGCTATTTTTGGGAGAAAGGTTTTGCAAGCCGTGGTGCCTTCCATCTAGGTGACCTGATTTGCTCCCTCCCTTCATCCGTGTCCTAAAGCTTTGGTATTGGTTCCCACAAGTAAGGATGACGCCGTGGACCGGACACACCTATGTTGGAGAAAACAGACTTTATGTTTACCTGATAAATTACTTTCTCCAACGGTGTGTCCGGTCCACGGCCCGCCCTGGTTTTTTAATCAGGTCTGATAATTTATTTTCTTTAACTAGTCACCACTGTATCATATGATTTCTCCTATGCAAATATTCCTCCTTTACGTCGGTCGAATGACTGGGGAAGGCGGAGCCTAGGAGGGATCATGTGACCAGCTTTGCTGGGCTCTTTGCCATTTCCTGTTGGGGAAGAGAATATCCCACAAGTAAGGATGACGCCGTGGACCGGACACACCGTTGGAGAAAGTAATTTATCAGGTAAACATAAATTCTGTTTTTTCAAAGTTTATTGATTTCAACTGTTATATATCTTTCAGTGCTTCTTAAAGCACAGTACGTTTTTTCATTGTTTTACTTGAATAATATTTCCAAGTTGCAAGTTTATTTGCTAGTGTGTTAAACATGTCTGATTCAGAGGATGAGACCTGTACTATTTGTGCCAACGCCAAGGTGGAGCCCAATAGAAATTTATGTACTAACTGTATTGATGCTACTTTAAATAAAAGTCAATCTGTACAAATTGAACAAATTTCACCAAACAACGAGGGGAGAGTTATGCCGACTAACTCGCCTCACGTGACAGTACCTGCATCTCCCGCTCGGGAGGTGCGCGATATGGTGGCGCCCAGTACATCTGGGCGGCCATTACAAATAACATTACAAGATATGGCTACTGTTATGACTGAGGTTTTGGCTAAATTACCAGAACTAAGAGGCAAGCGTGATCACTCTGGGGTGAGAACAGAGTGCGCTGATAATGCTAGGGCCATGTCAGATACTGCGTCACAACTTGCAGAACATGAGGACGGAGAGCTTCATTCTGCGGCTGACGGTTCTGATCCAAACAGATTGGATTCAGATATTTCAAATTTTAAATTTAAGCTGGAAAACCTCTGTGTATTACTAGGGGAGGTGTTAGCGGCCCTGAATGATTGTAACACAGTTGCAATACCAGAGAAAATGTGTAGGTTGGATAAATATTTTGCTGTACCAACAAGTACTGACGTTTTTCCTATACCTAAGAGACTAACTGAAATTATTACTAAGGAGTGGGATAGACCCGGTGTGCCGTTCTCACCCCCTCCGATATTTAGAAAGACGTTTCCAATAGACAACCTCCACACGGGACTTTTGGCAAACGGTCCCTAAGGTGGAGGGAGCAGTTTCTACTTTAGCTAAGCGTACCACTATCCCGGTAGAGGATAGCTGTGCCTTTTCAGATCCAATGGATAAAAAGTTAGAGGGTTACCTTAAGAAAATGTTTGTTCAACAAGGTTTTATATTGCAACCCCTTGCATGCATTGCGCCGGTCACGGCTGCAGCTGCATTCTGGATTGAGTCTCTAGAAGAGAAGCTTAGTTCAGCTACGCTGGACGACATTTCGGACAGGCTTAGAATACTTAAGCTAGCTAATTCATTCATTTCGGAAGCCGTAGTACATTTAACTAAACTTACGGCTAAGAATTCCGGATTCGCCATTCAGGCGCGTAGAGCACTGTGGCTAAAATCCTGGTCAGCTGATGTAACTTCTAAGTCCAAATTACTTAATATACCTTTCAAGGGACAGACCTTATTTGGGCCCGGTTTGAAAGAAATTATCGCTGACATTACAGGAGGTAAGGGCCACGCCCTGCCTCAAGACAAAGCCAAATCTAAGGCTAGAAAGTCTAATTTTCGTTCCTTTCGGAATTTCAAAACAGGAGCAGCATCAACTTCCACTGCTCCAAAACAAGAAGGATCTGGTACTCGCTACAGACAAGGCTGGAGACCTAACCAGTCCTGGAACAAGGGCAAGCAGGCCAGGAAACCTGCTGCTGCCCCTAAAACAGCATGAATTGAGGGCCCCCGATCCGGGATCGGATCTAGTGGGGGGCAGACTTTCCCTCTTCGCCCAGGCTTGGGCAAGAGATGTCCAGGATCCCTGGGCGCTAGAGATAATATCTCAGGGATACCTTCTGGACTTCAAAGACTCTCCTCCAAGAGAGAGATTTCATCTGTCAAGGTTGTCAACAAACCAAACAAAGAAAGAAGCGTTTCTACGCTGCATACAAGAACTATTGTTAATGGGAGTAATCCATCCAGTTCCACGGTCGGAACAGGGACAGGGGTTTTACTCAAATCTGTTTGTGGTTCCCAAAAAAGAGGGAACTTTCAGACCAATCCTGGATTTAAAGATCCTAAACAAATTCCTAAGAGTTCCATCATTCAAAATGGAGACTATTCGGACAATTTTACCCATGATCCAAGAAGGTCAGTACATGACCACAGTGGATTTAAAGGATGCTTACCTTCACATACCGATTCACAAAGATCATTACCGGTATCTAAGGTTTGCCTTTCTAGACAGGCATTACCAGTTTGTAGCTCTTCCATTCGGATTGGCTACAGCTCCAAGAATCTTCACAAAGGTTCTAGGTGCTCTTCTGGCGGTACTAAGACCGCGGGGAATTTCGGTAGCTCCGTACCTAGACGACATTCTGATACAAGCTTCAAGCTTTCAAACTGCCAAGTCTCATACAGAGTTAGTACTGGCTTTTCTAAGGTCACATGGATGGAAGGTGAACGAAAAGAAAAGTTCACTCGTTCCACTCACAAGAGTTCCCTTCCTGGGGACTCTTATAGATTCTGTAGAAATGAAGATTTACCTGACAGAGGACAGGCTAACAAGACTTCAAAGTGCTTGCCGCACCCTTCATTCCATTCAACACCCGTCAGTGGCTCAATGCATGGAGGTAATCGGCTTAATGGTAGCGGCAATGGACATAGTGCCATTTGCTCGCTTACACCTCAGACCACTGCAACTATGCATGCTAAGTCAGTGGAATGGGGATTACTCAGACTTGTCCCCTTCTCTGAATCTGGATCAAGAGACCAGAAATTCTCTTCTATGGTGGCTTTCTCGGCCACATCTGTCCAGGGGGATGCCATTCAGCAGACCAGACTGGACAATTGTAACAACAGACGCCAGCCTTCTAGGTTGGGGTGCCGTCTGGAATTCTCTGAAGGCTCAGGGACAATGGAGTCAGGAGGAGAGTCTCCTGCCAATAAACATTCTGGAATTGAGAGCAGTTCTCAATGCCCTCCTGGCTTGGCCCCAGTTGACAACTCGGGGGTTCATCAGGTTTCAGTCGGACAACATCACGACTGTAGCTTACATCAACCATCAGGGAGGGACAAGGAGCTCCCTAGCAATGATGGAAGTATCAAAGATAATTCGCTGGGCAGAGTTTCACTCTTGCCACCTGTCAGCGATCCACATCCCGGGAGTGGAGAACTGGGAGGCAGATTTCTTAAGTCGTCAGACTTTTCATCCGGGGGAGTGGGAACTTCATCCGGAGGTCTTTGCCCAAATACTTCGACGTTGGGGCAAACCAGAGATAGATCTCATGGCGTCTCGACAGAACGCCAAGCTTCCTCGTTACGGGTCCAGATCCAGGGATCCAGGAGCAGTCCTAATAGATGCCCTGACAGCACCTTGGGACTTCACGATGGCTTATGTGTTTCCACCCTTCCCGATGCTTCCTCGATTGATTGCCAGAATCAAACAGGAGAGAGCATCAGTGATTCTAATAGCACCTGCATGGCCACGCAGGACTTGGTATGCAGACCTGGTGGACATGTCATCCTGTCCACCTTGGTCTCTACCTCTGAAACAGGATCTCCTGATACAGGGTCCTTTCAAACATCAAAATCTAGCTTCTCTGAAGCTGACTGCTTGGAAATTGAACGTTTGATTTTATCAAGACGTGGGTTTTCTGAGTCAGTTATTGACACCTTAATACAGGCTAGGAAGCCCGTTACCAGAAAGATTTACCATAAGATATGGCGTAAATACCTATATTGGTGTGAATCCAAAGGTTACTCTTGGAGTAAGGTTAGGATTCCTAGGATATTGTCTTTTCTACAAGAAGGTTTAGAAAAGGGTTTATCTGCTAGTTCATTAAAGGGGCAGATCTCAGCTCTGTCCATTCTGTTTCACAAACGTCTGTCAGAAGTGCCAGACGTTCAGGCTTTTTGTCAGGCTTTGGCCAGGATTAAGCCTGTGTTTAAAACTGTTGCTCCGCCATGGAGTTTAAATCTTGTTCTTAACGTTTTACAGGGTGTTCCGTTTGAACCCCTCCATTCCATTGATATAAAGTTGTTATCTTGGAAAGTTCTATTTTTAATGGCTATTTCCTCGGCTCGAAGAGTCTCTGAGTTATCAGCCTTACATTGTGATTCTCCTTATTTGATTTTTCATTCGGATAAGGTAGTTCTGCGCACTAAACCTGGGTTCTTACCTAAGGTAGTCACTAACAGGAATATCAATCAAGAGATTGTTGTTCCTTCTTTGTGTCCAAATCCTTCTTCGAAGAAGGAACGTCTTCTGCACAATCTGGATGTAGTTCGTGCCCTAAAGTTCTACTTACAGGCAACTAAGGAATTTCGACAAACGTCTTCCCTGTTTGTCGTTTACTCTGGTCAGAGGAGAGGTCAAAAGGCTTCTGCTACCTCTCTTTCTTTTTGGCTTCGTAGCATAATTCGTTTAGCCTATGAGACTGCTGGACAGCAGCCTCCTGAAAGAATTACAGCTCATTCTACTAGAGCTGTGGCTTCCACTTGGGCCTTCAAGAATGAGGCCTCTGTTGAACAGATTTGCAAGGCTGCAACTTGGTCTTCGCTTCATACTTTTTCCAAATTTTACAAATTTGACACTTTTGCTTCCTCGGAGGCTATTTTTGGGAGAAAGGTTCTTCAGGCAGTGGTTCCTTCTGTATAAAGAGCCTGCATATCCCTCCCGTCATCCGTGTACTTTTGCTTTGGTATTGGTATCCCAGAAGTAATGATGACCCGTGGACTGATCACACTTAACAGAAGAAAACATAATTTATGCTTACCTGATAAATTCCTTTCTTCTGTAGTGTGATCAGTCCACGGCCCGCCCTGTTTTTTAAGGCAGGTAAATATTTTTTAAATTATACTCCAGTCACCACTACACCCTTGGTTTCTCCTTTCTCGTTGGTCCTTGGTCGAATGACTGGGAGTGACGTAGAGGGGAGGAGTTATATGCAGCTCTGCTGGGTGAATCCTCTTGCACTTCCTGTTGGGGAGGAGTAATATCCCAGAAGTAATGATGACCCGTGGACTGATCACACTACAGAAGAAAGGAATTTATCAGGTAAGCATAAATTATGTTATCTCTAATTAGCTTAACATGAATCCACACTAAGGATTCATTTTCCTACATTTTACACACAGGGCAAGGCTCTTAGAATTTTACTGTTCCTTAAAGGGACACTGAAGCCAAATTTTCTCATTTGTGATTCAAATAGAGCATGCAATTTTAAGCAACTTTCTAATTTACTCCTATTATCAATTTTTCTTCATGCTCTTGCTATCTTTATTTGAAATAGAAGGCATCTAAGCTTTTTTTTTTCCTGACTGTGGACAGCACTTTTTTTATTGGTGGATGAATTTATCCACCAATCAGCAAGAACAACCCAGGTTGTTCACCAAAAATGGGCCGGCATCTAAACTTACATTCTAGTACTGTATTTCAAATAAAGATACCAAGAGAATGAAGAAAATTTGATAATAGGAGTAAATTAGAAAGTTGCTTAAAATTGCACGCTCTATCTGAATCACAAATAAGAAAATTTGCCTTCAGTGTCTCTTTTAATGTTTAGGTTATTTTATACTTATCATTATATCAGTCCATTACTTGGCTTCAAAAAAGGTGTGTCTGGCTCCCCAAAAGTTTCATATAACTTCACGTCACACATAGAAGTCACAATAAGGGGAGGCACTGATTTGTATGTGGAAACAAGGCACTCATTCCAAATATGAAATGGGGATATTTGTTCTTTTACAAGCTAAAAATTGTCTGATATAGTCATTTACGTTATAAATACATTTCTTAGCCAATCTGAAATGAATGAATGGACCATCCTGATATATCTGATTTAATGGTAGAAAAATACACAAAAAGTAAACACTCCTTATGTCTTAAAATGCAAGCAATGGCACAATAATTTAAGTGCTCAAACTATCTGTTTAACCCCTGCAAAACCACAGATGGTTAACTCTAGAAGAGCAATGCACTACTAGGACCTAACTGAAACCATCTGGTGAGCCAGTTACAAGAGGAATATGTTTGTAGAGACCAACACTAGCTCCCAGCAGCGCATTGCTGCTTCTGAACCTACCTAAGTATGCTTTTCTCTTTTGGAATAATTAAAGTTTTTTTAATTTTGGCTTTCACTTCCCTTTTAATTCTGATGAATTATAGATGTAATTGACATGTTGGGGGAATGTTAAATTCTATATGACATTTCCACTTAGTGTTTTTTTCTGCTGAATGTTAAACGAAAAATATCACTGCAGCAATTTTAGTAAATATTACAGTGCCACGGGTAAGGTTAACCCTTTGGATGCCTGCAATTTCTTATCTGCAGTTTTATTAATGTATTTTTGTAACCATGGAGTAGCCTGTGGCTTTAAAATCCAAACAATATATTTTAGAGCATGATGTTTTGTTCCTAATAAAATTGTGGACTAGAGAACCACTCTTACTGAATTATTCTGAATAAAGTCTTTGTTGTAGGCGTTAAACATATCGGAAATTTGTTTTAGTTTGATGTGAATTTGCACCTACCACAAAAACACAGTTCATTGTGTAAAAAGTGAACCAGTACATGGAGGTGTAACTGTACAGTCTTTCTCTTAACGTATGTTCATTTTTACAGGCGCCGGCGGCAGGAAATGTAGCCGTAGATAATGTGGCTGTTGACCAACCAGCTAACGTCCAAGTAGGTAATGCAGTTGTAGGAGAAAATCCTGAAATTCAGGAGGAGCATGCAGATGAAGAGGAAGAAGACAATGAAGATGATGATGCAGCGATTGAAGATGCAGCTGATGCAAACAATGGAGCTCAAGGTAACTGACTGTCTTGCTACTTGTACTATTTGTGTTCTTTATTTTTGTTTGGGTGACTGTGTGGCAACAAATGGTTACATTTTAAGTCCTATTTATAGTGAACCATTTTAATACTGCAGAACAGATTCAGTCCATTTTGCTTTCTAGATCATTAGCTATCAAAGCTCTTACAGGCATCTTCCAACTCTAAGCTGCTTTTCCAAAAAATGAGCAAAGGTCTGGATTCTAATACAGTAATGTGTAATTTCATGTAATATATCTTAATGAAGGGACAAGAACTAGCAATCAAAGGGCTTGGAAATTTTAAACAAATTCACTGTTATTTTCTGGGCAGCAACACCCCCCCCCCTTCCTCATAAGTTTGTAACATATCAGTAACTTGTCTTACTTTTACAGGCACAAAACTATTTACCTAGACTGATTGGGACATTAAAAACAAATGGACTATTTGTGTAGCGGTCTGCTTTCTGACTGCACATTTATATCATTTCATTATCAATGTGCAACTTAAAGGGATAGTCTAGTCAAAATTAAACTTTCATTATTCAGATAGAGCATGCAATTCTAAGCAACTTTCTAATGTTTTTTTTGGTACATTTATTTAAAAAAGCTAGAATGTAAGCTTAGGAGCTGGCCTATTTTTTGTTTAGCACCTGGGTAGTGCTTGCTGATTGATCATTGGTGTAGCCATCCAAGCTTACATTCCAGATTTTTTAAATATAGATACCTAGAGAACAAAGAAAAATTGATAATAGGCATACATAAGAAAGTTGCTTAAAATTGCATGCTCTGATTAATTAAAGTTTAATGTTGACTAGACTATCCCTTTTAAGACCAAGTTCTTGGCTAACGTAAGACCCAGCAGCCATTTTGTTGCAACTTTTTAGTTTGATGAAAAATCCTGCTTTATTATTTAAATATAATACGGTTGCTTGCACTGCTTTCAAACATTTTAAAACTCTAGGTTTTTATGTAGAGCATAATTGTCTCTCTCCTATTCTTATAGATGATATGAATTGGAATGCTTTGGAATGGGATAGAGCAGCAGAAGAGCTCACTTGGGAGAGGGTGAGTTTTTATTTTATTTATTCAAGTGTGTGTGTGTAAATTTATGCTCACCTGAAAAAATTGTTTTTCTTCATGCTGGTGAGAGACCACTCAGTACTCAAATGTGGGATTACACTCCAGTTGAATAGGAGGAGGTAAAAACACCACTACACGCTAGAGCTTTAACCTTTCACAGTT
The DNA here is from genome assembly GCF_027579735.1 of Bombina bombina. Taxonomy (NCBI): domain Eukaryota; kingdom Metazoa; phylum Chordata; class Amphibia; order Anura; family Bombinatoridae; genus Bombina; species Bombina bombina. Next base: position 556,079,422 of record NC_069503.1, on the reverse strand, counting down.
TCCTTGGATTTCTCAGTCCTACATATTTTCAAGTAGATGGAAGGAAACCAGAAGTAGTAAAGAGAAAGCAGGGGCAAATGAAGTGCATACCAATTTATGCCACAGTGTAGAAAAGAAGAGTTGGGCTTGTGGTCTCTCAACCTTAATGAAGTAAATTAATTTATCAGGTAAGCATACATTGTTTTCTTTGATAGTGAGTGTCCACATTGTCATCACGTGGGATCTTATAACCAAATGGTAAAGTCTATGTGACGGACACCGGCTACCCCGACTGGGTAGCTCCGCCAAGAGGTTCCTTCCTGTCCCTGGAACTTGCAACTATAGAGCGGAGAGAAGTGATTATAGCCAGAGCCCACCCAAATAATCAGACAGAACCAGTATTCGGGTGGAACAAGAACATACTTTATTGTGAAACACACACACTTATATACACCCAGCTCATCTTGTTAAGGGTCTTATCTGACCCCCAGATCTCCCGCCATTCCTGCCCCTACAGACAGGCTGGCGCCCTATTGTGACCATAGTCCCATAGAGTCCCAGTGGTACAGAGAAAATGATTCCTGGGGGGAGCGGCGGCACTTTGTTGGAAAGCCCCCGGTACCCAGATACCAGTCTAACAAGCAACATGATCCGTTGCTGGGGGCCGGAGCGGCAGTTGATCAAACGTACACCGGAGAAGCCAGGTGAAGTAGGAGTTGTAGGGTGGTCCAAAACCCCAAGTTCCCAAGGAAGCTCCCTTCCGGCAATCACCCCACCTCTTGCCCTCCCTAGAGGGTACCAATCCCCAAAAGAGTGGATCTCTGGGGCAAAGGACAGCTAGAGCGACCTGGAGTATAGGTTAGCGGGTGTCTGGGGTGGTGCGGCCGACCGGCAGTTCCAGGAGCCCGGCCAGCCAGAAAGGGGTTAGTTGGTCAGAGATCAACTCTTCCGTGAGGATGTACAAACCACAAAAGAGATCGTGTAAGCCATGAAAGGGCCATATCTGCAGTAAAAAGGAGTTAGCCAGGTAGTAGGGGGGTGGGGGTAGCCTTGGCAGCCTGGTATCTGTGACAGTCCACAAAACCACCATGATGACTATTCAACTTCCGATTTAGTTAATTCCGAGAACGAGCGCTGAAAAGTGATTTGAGTCCCACTGGGAGAAAGGCGCTATATAAATACTTGTTGTTGTTTTTATTTTTTAAGGGGGAACAATACAGTTAAGGCATGTTTGTTACTGATCATGTACTGTGGCCTGCAGACCTTACCTGCCAAAAGCCGCCTCTGAAGGGGCATACACGTGAAAGTGTGCAGAGAAGACCAAGTAGCTGCCTTGCATATGTGGTCTGTGGAAACTGATGCAAATCCCAAGAAGTGGCAACTGCCCTATTGGAATATGAATTAATGTGCTCAGGTTGAATCTTCGTCATGGCTAAATATGCCTTACAAATTAAAGCCTTAAAGGGACACTGAACCCAAATTTTTTTTTTCGTGATTCAGAGCATGAAATTTTAAGCAACTTTCTAATTTACTCCTATTATCAAATTTTCTTCATTCTCTTGGTATCTTTATTTGAAATGCAAGAATTTAAGTTCAGATGCCGGCCCAGTTTTGGTGAACAACCTGGGTTGTCCTTGTTAATTGGTGTATAAATTTATCCACCAAAAAAGTGCTGTCCAGGGTACTGGACCCCCACAAAAAGTTTAGATGCCTTTTTGAAATAAAGATAGCAAGAGAACGATGAAAATTTGGTAATAAGAGTAAATGAGAAAGTTGCTTAAAATTGCACGCTCTATCTGAATCGTGAAAGAAAAAATTGGGTTCAGTGTCCCTTTAAGCCAATTAGCTAAAGTAATTGCTTTAATATGTCCTTTTTGAGGTACAGGGAAATGGACAAACAGAGAAGAAGGTGGTATTGTAAAGTGTTGAATGCCCTCACTACTTCGTGGTTTAAAACGCAAAAATCCTTAGCTTTTTTTGGAGCCAGGCATAAAGAAGGAACTACAATATCTTGATTAATAGAATCTAGATACCTTTGGAAGGAAAGAATAGTTTGCTTTAAGTACAGCTTTGTCCTGATAAAAAAATCAGGAAAGGAAGATTTCAAGATAAAAAGGTTCTTTCTGGAGGAAGAAGCCACGACTGGCATGAGGTTATTTAAATCAGATCTATATATAGCCATGCCAAAACAGTTTAAATTGCTGATGCCTCGCTAGGTTTTTGTTTGATCCTGGCCATCACCCAGGATAGCAACACAGAGGAAATAAATGTATGAGATTGAAAACGAGGGAACCACTATTGCATCTATAAGATCTGCCTGAGGAATTCGATACCTGACACAATAGCGGGGAAGTTTGTGATTCAATCAAAAAGCCATGAAGTCTATCTCTTGCAGTCACCAACATCTCACGATCTCCTCCAGAAATGCTTCAGTAGAAAGGAGCTCTGAAAGGTTGCCACACCTGAGTGCAGTAGCTGCTGCTACACAAGTTACATGGACAGCTGGTTTGAACATAATACCTGCTAATTGAAAGGGTCGTGTGTGAAATCCTTTAAGCTTTCTGTCCATGGGATCCCTGAAAGCGGTACTATCATGTAAATACATTGTAATCCGCCTTAAAAGTGTAGAAATTGCTCCAGGAATAGTTTCCCATATCTCCAATTTTGCAGGAGGGAGGAAAACTAGCTTTAGAAGCTAGTTTAGAAATCAGTCAGCCACAGGAAAGGTATAGGGCACTTTGGAGGCTGCCTTAAAGAAAGAATTGATCAATTATTTTAACAGGTTGTTTGTCCGACGTGGGAGAATCATCCACGTCTAAGACAATTAAAACTTCCTGCAAAAGGGCATGAAAATGCTCAAGCCTCATATTAAAGGATTACATTATCTGCCACTGCTTCATTGAGAGATTTCTGAAAATTCATCTTCAGAAGAAGAATCTTCGGATTCAAATGCACCCCATTCTTTTGCAGGGAATTGAGAAGGGTGCTTCTAAGGGATAACTGATCCTCCTGTCTCATACATACGTCTGCATTTGACTGCTAGAGGTATAACAGCCATCAATCCAGTAATAGCTGAGTGGATATACTCAAATTTTGGAGAGAGCTCAGTAGAAACTAATGTGGTATATCCTTGAGAGACTGCAGACACCCACAGGATCTGTAGAGCCTCTCCTGACACAACTGAGTTGGGTACTGGACCTCATAAGCAAAATAAGGTGGGAGCTAAAACAGTTTCCTGGTTCCAGGTAATTGGCAGATAAATCCACATTTCCCCTTTAGGAGTCTGGTGACATCAAACTGCGAGATTTGCACTGCCTTGCTGAAAACTCCAGTCTTCCCCTCTGTCCTTTTTTTTTTAGGCTTCTTTTCACATTAAACCTCCAACCTCAAGTCCTCTTATCCGACATATGTTTCACCAAAATTACAGTCTGCTTTTTCAAAGATGATTAACTTCTTCAAACTTGCTCAAACTACCCCTGGGTGGTTCCTGATTGGAGGTTCTTGATTGCAAGTTCGGCACACCCGCACTTTGACTTGTGTATTTATGAAAAATAACGTATTCAGTTGAGTGTCACAGGTAAAAGACCAACAATTAAACAAAAGGGTAAATGTAATACAATTTGTAATCACAAAATATAGCGTCTAATCGTACAAACATAAACAGATATAAAAGAACCGTGCTGTGGTGTTTTTAAAATGTTAATCCGGGTCTAGGGATTGAACTCATGTCTCCTGATCTAATGTTAAAAGAAAAGACCACTGAACCAAACAGTTAGGTATTTGTCAAACCTAAGTTCTATACAAATCAATATTTGATTTTTACATTTTGCATCCCCCATAAGGGATCCTTCTTCCTCCAGAAATCTATCTGGGCTGTAAAAGCGCTCTGTAATTGAACCCTGGTATCTTTATCTCCAGGTAGAAAGAATAACCACTAGGCTATCCAATGCCTCTGAAAGGCAGTTTAACTTTTTTTTTCTTTTAAAAGATTCTAAAAAATATTTGTAATTTTTTTTTTTTTTTTTTAACTTTGTATTATTTTCTTAAATATTCCTTTCTATATCAAAAACATATCTGGGCTATAAGACACTCCATAATCGTTTCTGACAATTTATAGGAACATATATTAAAAAAAAAAATCTATTAAAAGTCCCTAGTGGGAATTAAACCCTGGTCTCGCTTTCTCTGGGTGGTGAAAAATACCACTAGACTATCTAATTCCTCTAAAAATCGGCTTGTTTTTTATTTATTTATTTTCCAATTTTTTTATTTTTTTTTAAATTCAGAAAAAATGAAACATACATAGACTAAACATATTTTTGAAACATTTCTTTTTGTGTGTTATTTCTGATTTGTCTGAGCAGTCATTTAAACATAGTCCAAACTGTCGGATATGTTGACCTTGAAATCTGGTTATCAAATGAGGGTAACAACTAAATTATGACTTGGAAAGTCCTTTTTATATATGTTCTCAACTGTCATCTCTTAGTTAGTCCATGGAAGAATAAGATGACTCGAGTAATTGTCCATGAACTGATCCGACATAACTCCTTGTAGAATTCAAAGATTTAGTATCATATCCCTATTAACATATTCACAATCAACTTTAAAATTACTTTGGTCTAATCATTTATTGAATAGATATTCCCCTAAGAAGGGGGAAAGAGGAAAAGTGAAAGGAAGAAAGAGAGAGGGAAGATCAAAGAGGAAGAAAACAAAAAAAGTGGGGGTAGTAGGGATTAAGGGAGCATGTTGGTTGTGATTGGGGGTTACATAACTGTGGGTGTCTATTTGTTAATTGTTTGTCTATCATTTGAGAAATCGTGGTTATGGTTGGGGCTTTGAGTTGTTTCCAACTTTGAACGATACATATCTTGCCTGCAGTTAGTATATTCAACAGCAATAGTTTTTGGGGGTTTGGGATGGTTTCTGCTCCCACATGTAAGAGCACTAAGGTAAAAGAGGGGGCAACCGAGATCCCCAGGTCTGTGCATAGTTGAAAAATTTGTCCCCACATAGGGGTCATTTTTGGACACGACCACCAGATATGAATATCTGAACCCTTGTTCCCACATTGTCTCCAACATTGGGTAGAATGCTCAGGTTATATTTTAGCTAATTTAGTGGGGGTCATGTACCACTCCAGTAATACTTTAAAGTATATCTCTAGGTAGGATATACAATGTATGGCTTTCTCTAGTTCTTTTACTGAAATCTTTGTGCTAAATTCTCTTTCCCATGCTTTTATCTGCCATGATATTGTCACAATAGTCTTAAAGTATACTTGTGTGGTTTGATGTCCATCTCTTTTCCCAGTTACTACTAATTGGATGTGTTTTAGGAAAAACCCCAAGCTGTGCACATACTAACAACGCTATAGCTCTCAAAGAACAAACATCTAGGAGCCCCATCTACCTGGTCTACTATTTGTCGGGAGGTTAGTAGTCTGCTTTGCTGGTATAGGTCACCCACAACTGTAATTCCAGTTAAACCAGCCTTGGTCATGTATGTTTGGTAGCCCCTAAAAAAATCCTCTCAAGCCGTGAATTGGAGATGGGTGCGGTGCAATCTCTTTATGATGTCTAAGTAAATGCCATACTCAACAACTGTCTAGAATAATATCATCAGAAATATGTATGTCAGCTAATCTATGCTTAGGAATCTATCAGGTCCTTTAGAGTGAAACCCTGAGGAAGTAGGGCTGTCCAGTTCATACCAGCCTGGTGTCTCTACATTAATACCCCAAGCTGCAATGTTTGCTAATCTCGTGGCATCATGGTATAGGAATATATTTGGGAAAGCTATTCCTCCCAAATTGTATGGACTCTGTAGGATTTTATTGGCAATTCTCGGCCTCTTATCTCTCCAGACATATCTTAGAAAGAGCAAATGAATTTGTGACAGGTATGCTTTGGGTATAGAATAGGGAACACATCTGAAGAAATATAGTAGTTTTGGCAGAATTGCCATCTTAAGGGTCGCAAAATGACCCATCCAAGAAATTTCCTTGTAGTCCCATCTATTTAGTAATTTTCTAATTTCTAGTAGTAGTGAATCAAAGTTTTCCTGTATCACTTTAGGTAAATCTGGTCCTAGAAGCACCCCTAAATGTCTAATCATGTCCGTTTTCCATTTGAATTTATGTGCCTGTCTTGAGATTGATCAGTGTAACTTCACAGATATTAATCGCCCAAGCTTCAGTTTTAAGAAAATTAACTTTATATTAGCTTAGTTCCCCAAATTCCTTTGGAATATTGTACGCTGCTTTAAAGGGACAGTACACTGTAAAATAGTTTTTCCATTAATGCATTTTAAATGACTGCAACCAACTGCAGAGTATAAAATATTTGAGAAATTGCATTTTCAGGTTTGTGTATATGAAGAAGAAGTTTTGTGCTTTGAAACCACAGCCTATTACAATGGGTTGAGCTTCAGGTAATATCAGATCTCATTATGTTATCACTTTTATGTACACACACTTGCTTCCTTATCTTATATATGTGTCTGGAACACCAAAGCTCAATACATAAAGAGAACAATGGAAAGTTATCATTTTATTACTTAACTATCATGTCCCCCCACTGAGAGTGTAATCTCTTCTGCTGGCTGTGTTTACTTAGGCTTGTCAATAGCATATACGCCAGTATCAAAACTTTCAGTATAGGTTGGGAAACCACAAGCTAAATCGGCTATTTCAAATGCTGAAATATGAGTAATGGAGCTACTTGCAACCAATTTAATACTCTCTAGCAGGTAAAAAGGAACATTGGGAATAATTTAAAGGGGAGAAAGTTTTTGGGTGAACTGTCCCTTTAATGGAAGAAATAGGCTTTTTTACTAGCATTGTTACATTATCTGCGAAAGTGCAATTTCTCCAACATTGGTGTGTCCGGTCCACGGCGTCATCCATAACTTGTGGGAATATTCTCTTCCCCAACAGGAAATGGCAAAGAGCACAGCAAAAGCTGTCCATATAGTCCCTCCTAGGCTCCGCCCACCCCAGTCATTCTCTTTGCCGTTGCACAGGCAGCATCTCCACGGAGATGGTGAAGAGTATGTGGTGTTGTCGTTTTTTATTCTACTATCAAGAGATTGTTATTTTAAAATAGTGCTGGTATGTACTATTTACTCTGAAACAGAAAAAGATGAAGAGTTCTGTTTGTGAGAGGAATATGATTTTAGCAGCAGTAACTAAAATCGTTTGCTGTTTCCACATAGGACTGTTGAGATGAAATAACTTCAGTTGGGGGAAACAGTTGGCAGACTTTTCTGCTTAAGGTATGACTAGACATATTTCTAACAAGACTGTGTAATGCTGGAAGGCTGTCATTTCCCCTCATGGGGACCGGTAAGCCATTTTCTTAGTCTCAAACAGAATAAAGGGCTTAATATGGGCTATAAAACTGGTAGACACTTTTATGGGGAATGGGGTTTTACTCAAATCTGTTTGTAGTTCCCAAAAAAGAGGGAACTTTCAGACCAATCCTGGATCTAAAGATCCTAAACAAATTTCTCAGAGTGCCATCGTTCAAAATGGAAACTATTCGAACGATTTTACCTACAATCCAGGAGGGTCAATTTATGACTACCGTGGATCTAAAGGATGCGTGTCTACATATTCCTATCCACAAAGATCATCATCAGTTCCTAAGGTTCGCCTTTCTGGACAAACATTACCAGTTTGTGGCTCTCCCATTCGGGCTAGCCACTGCTCCAAGGATTTTCACAAAGGTACTCGGGTCCCTTCTAGCGGTTCTAAGACCAAGGGGCATTGCAGTGGCACCTTACTTGGACGACATTCTGATCATTTCTTCTGCTAGAAGAGTTTGAGTTATCTGCTTTGCAGTGTAATCCGCCCTATCTGGTGTTCCATTCAGATAAGGTTGTTTTGCGTACTAAACCTGGTTTCCTTCCAAAGGTTGTTTCCAACAAGAATATTAACCAGGAAATAGTTGTGCCTTCTTTGTGTCCGAATCCAGTTTCAAAGAAGGAACGTTTGTTACACAATTTAGATGTAGTTCGTGCTTTAAAGTTCTATTTAGAAGCAACAAAGGATTTCAGACAAACGTCTTCTCTGTTTGTCGTTTATTCTGGCAAGAGGAGAGGTCAAAAAGCTACTGCTACCTCTCTTTCCTTTTGGCTGAAAAGCATCATCCGATTGGCTTACGAGACTGCCGGACGGCAGCCTCCTGAGCGCATCACAGCTCACTCTACTAGGGCTGTGGCTTCCACATGGGCCTTCAAGAACGAGGCTTCTGTTGATCAGATATGTAAGGCAGCGACTTGGTCTTCCCTGCACACTTTTGCCAAATTCTACAAATTTGATACTTTTGCTTCTTCGGAGGCTATTTTTGGGAGAAAGGTTTTGCAAGCCGTGGTGCCTTCCGTTTAGGTAACCTGACATGTTCCCTCCGTGTCCTAAAGCTTTGGTATTGGTTCCCACAAGTTATGGATGACGCCGTGGACCGGACACACCAATGTTGGAGAAAACAGAATTTATGCTTACCCGATAAATTACTTTCTCCAACGGTGTGTCCGGTCCACGGCCCGCCCTGGTTTTTTAATCAGGTTTGATGAATTTCTTTCTTTAACTACAGTCACCACGGCACCCTATAGTTTCTCCTGTTTTTTTTTCTCTTGTCCGTCGGTCGAATGACTGGGGTGGGCGGAGCCTAGGAGGGACTATATGGACAGCTTTTGCTGTGCTCTTTGCCATTTCCTGTTGGGGAAGAGAATATTCCCACAAGTTATGGATGACGCCGTGGACCGGACACACCGTTGGAGAAAGTAATTTATCAGGTAAGCATAAATTCAGTTTTTTTCCTGTATGGCCTCTAAATGTACAACCTTCGACAAAGGGGGCTAGTCTGACTGCCTGTGCCAGTGGTTCCATGGCCAGAGCAAAGATCAATGGTGATAGGGGGCAGCCTTGTCTAGTCCCATTAGTGATGCCAAATTATCTAGACTGAAATCCTACTCCCTTGACCCTAGCTAACAGACATGAATAGAGCGCCTGAATAGATTTAATAAAGGGTGGAGGGAATCCAAAGACCTTCCATAGATATCCATATCGCACCCTGTCAAAAGCTTTTTCAGCGCCAAGTGACAGGGCTGCCATTGGGACCTCCTGTTTAGCTGCTTCTGTAAAGACCTGAAGAAGCTTACGGGTGTTATCAGGTCCCTGACGGCCAAAGGTCCCTGAATAATTTTTGGTTGTAAATGAACAATTCTATTGACAAGAAATTTAGAGTATATTTCTCCAACATAGGTGTGTCCGGTCCACGGCGTCATCCTTACTTGTGGGATATTCTCTTCCCCAACAGGAAATGGCAAAGAGCCCAGCAAAGCTGGTCACATGATCCCTCCTAGGCTCCGCCTACCCCAGTCATTCTCTTTGCCGTTGTACAGGCAACATCTCCACGGAGATGGCTTAGAGTTTTTTAGTGTTTAACTGTAGTTTTTATTATTCAATCAAGAGTTTGTTATTTTGAAATAGTGCTGGTATGTACTATTTACTCAGAAACAGAAAAGAGATGAAGATTTCTGTTTGTATGAGGAAAATGATTTTAGCAACCGTCACTAAAATCCATGGCTGTTCCACACAGGACTGTTGAGAGTAATTAACTTCAGTTGGGGGAACAGTGAGCAGTCTCTTGCTGCTTGAGGTATGACACATTCTAACAAGACGATGTAATGCTGGAAGCTGTCATTTTCCCTCTGGGATCCGGTAAGCCATGTTTATTACGATTGTAAATAAGGGCTTCAAAAAGGGCTTATTAAGACTGTAGATTTTTTTTTTGGGCTAAATCGATTGATTATTAACACATATTTAGCCTTGAGGAATCATTTTATCTGGGTATTTTGATATAATTATATCGGCAGGCACTGTTTTAGACACCTTATTCTTTAGGGGCTTTCCCAAAGCATAGGCAGAGCCTCATTTTCGCGCCGGTGTTGCGCACTTGTTTTTGAGAGGCATGGCATGCAGTCGCATGTGAGAGGAGCTCTGATACTTAGAAAAGACTTTCTGAAGGCGTCATTTGGTATCGTATTCCCCTTGGGGCTTGGTTGGGTCTCAGCAAAGCAGATACCAGGGACTGTAAAGGGGTTAAAGTTCAAAACGGCTCCGGTTCCGTTATTTTAAGGGTTAAAGCTTCCAAATTTGGTGTGCAATACTTTTAAGGCTTTAAGACACTGTGGTGAAAATTTGGTGACAGTAACGGTTTTATTTTAAAACATTTTTTGTACTTGTTATCAAGTTTATGCCTGTTTAACATGTCTGAACTACCAGATAGACTGTGTTCTGAATGTGGGGAAGCCAGAATTCCTATTCATTTAAATAAATGTGATTTATGTGACAATGACAATGATGCCCAAGATGATTCCTCAAGTGAGGGGAGTAAGCATGGTACTGCATCATTCCCTCCTTCGTCTACACGAGTCTTGCCCACTCAGGAGGCCCCTAGTACATCTAGCGCGCCAATACTCACTATGCAACAATTAACGGCTGTAATGGATAATTCTGTCAAAAACATTTTAGCCAAAATGAACACTTATCAGCGTAAGCGCGACTGCTCTGTTTTAGATACTGAAGAGCATGACGACGCTGATATTAATATTTCTGAAGGGCCCCTAACTCAGTCTGATGGGGCCAGGGAGGTTTTGTCTGAGGGAGAAATTACTGATTCAGGGAACATTTCTCAACAAGCTGAACCTGATGTGAATGCATTTAAATTTAAGTTGGAACATCTCCGCATTCTGCTTAAGGAGGTATTATCCACTCTGGATGATTGTGACAAGTTGGTCATCCCAGAGAAACTATGTAAAATGGACAAGTTCCTAGAGGTGCCGGGGCTCCCAGAAGCTTTTCCTATACCCAAGCGGGTGGCGGACATTGTTAATAAAGAATGGGAAAGGCCCGGTATTCCTTTCGTCCCTCCCCCCATATTTAAAAAATTGTTTCCTATGGTCGACCCCAGAAAGGACTTATGGCAGACAGTCCCCAAGGTCGAGGGAGCGGTTTCCACTTTAAACAAACGCACCACTATACCCATAGAGGATAGTTGTGCTTTCAAAGATCCTATGGATAAAAAATTAGAAGGTTTGCTTAAAAAGATGTTTGTTCAGCAGGGTTACCTTCTACAACCAATTTCATGCATTGTCCCTGTCGCTACAGCCGCATGTTTCTGGTTCGATGAGCTGATAAAGGCGGTCGACAGTGATTCTCCTCCTTATGAGGAGATTATGGACAGAATCAATGCTCTCAAATTGGCTAATTCTTTCACCCTAGACGCCACTTTGCAATTGGCTAGGTTAGCGGCTAAGAATTCTGGGTTTGCTATTGTGGCGCGCAGAGCGCTTTGGTTGAAATCTTGGTCGGCTGATGCGTCTTCCAAGAACAAGCTACTTAACATTCCTTTCAAGGGGAAAACGCTGTTTGGCCCTGACTTGAAAGAGATTATCTCGGATATCACTGGGGGTAAGGGCCACGCCCTTCCTCAGGATCGGCCTTTCAAGGCAAAAAATAAACCTAATTTTCGTCCCTTTCGTAGAAACGGACCAGCCCAAAGTGCTACGTCCTCTAAGCAAGAGGGTAATACTTCTCAAGCCAAGCCAGCTTGGAGACCAATGCAAGGCTGGAACAAGGGAAAGCAGGCCAAGAAAATTAAGCCTGTTTACAAACCTTTGACTCCTCCTTGGAGTCTCAATTTAGTTCTTTCAGTTCTTCAGGGGGTTCCGTTTGAACCCTTGCATTCCGTTGATATTAAGTTATTATCTTGGAAAGTTTTGTTTTTAGTTGCAATTTCTTCTGCTAAAAGAGTTTCAGAATTATCTGCTCTGCAGTGTTCTCCTCCTTATCTGGTGTTCCATGCAGATAAGGTGGTTTTACGTACTAAACCTGGTTTTCTTCCAAAAGTTGTTTCTAACAAAAACATTAACCAGGAGATTATCGTACCTTCTCTGTGTCCGAAACCAGTTTCAAAGAAGGAACGTTTGTTGCACAATTTGGATGTTGTTCGCGCTCTAAAATTCTATTTAGATGCTACAAAGGATTTTAGACAAACATCTTCCTTGTTTGTTGTTTATTCCGGTAAAAGGAGAGGTCAAAAAGCAACTTCTACCTCTCTCTCTTTTTGGATTAAAAGCATCATCAGATTGGCTTACGAGACTGCCGGACAGCAGCCTCCCGAAAGAATCACAGCTCATTCCACTAGGGCTGTGGCTTCCACATGGGCCTTCAAGAACGAGGCTTCTGTTGATCAGATATGTAGGGCAGCGACTTGGTCTTCACTGCACACTTTTACCAAATTTTACAAGTTTGATACTTTTGCTTCTTCTGAGGCTATTTTTGGGAGAAAGGTTTTGCAAGCCGTGGTGCCTTCCATTTAGGTGACCTGATTTGCTCCCTCCCTTCATCCGTGTCCTAAAGCTTTGGTATTGGTTCCCACAAGTAAGGATGACGCCGTGGACCGGACACACCTATGTTGGAGAAAACAGAATTTATGTTTACCTGATAAATTACTTTCTCCAACGGTGTGTCCGGTCCACGGCCCGCCCTGGTTTTTTTAATCAGGTCTGATAATTTATTTTCTTTAACTACAGTCACCACGGTACCATATGGTTTCTCCTATGCAAATATTCCTCCTTAACGTCGGTCGAATGACTGGGGTAGGCGGAGCCTAGGAGGGATCATGTGACCAGCTTTGCTGGGCTCTTTGCCATTTCCTGTTGGGGAAGAGAATATCCCACAAGTAAGGATGACGCCGTGGACCGGACACACCGTTGGAGAAAGTAATTTATCAGGTAAACATAAATTCTGTTTTTCACGTCTATATTAAAGATATGGGTCTATAATTTCCGATTGCCAGGTATCTTTATTAGGCTTTGGAATTGTTAGTATTGAGGCCTAAAGGAATTCTTTATGAAATTTGCCTGACTCACTTATTTCTTTCATGTAATTAGCAAGAGTCCATGAGCTAGTGACGTTATGGGATATACATTCCTAACAGGAGGGGCAAAGTTTCCCAAACCTCAAAATGCCTATAAATACACCCCTCACCACACCCACGATTCAGTTTTACAAACTTTGCCTCCCGTGGAGGTGGTGAAGTAAGTTTGTGCTAGATTCTACGTTGATATGCGCTTCGCAGTAGGCTGGAGCCCGGTTTTCCTCTCAGAGTGCAGTGAATGTCAAGAGGGATGTGAAGAGAGTATTGCCTATTTGAATTCAATGGTCTCCTTCTACGGGATCTATTTCATAGGTTCTCTGTTATCGGTCGTAGAGATTCATCTCTTACCTCCCTTTTCAGATCGACGATATACTCTTATATACCATTCCCTCTACTGATTCTCGTTTCAGTACTGGTTTGGCTATCTACTATATGTAGATGAGTGTCCTGGGGTAAGTAAGTCTTATTTTTTGTGACACTCTAAGCTATGGTTGGGCACTTTATATATAAAGTTCTAAATATATGTCTTTAAACTTATATTTGCCTTGATTCAGGATGATCAATATTCCTTATTTCAGACGGTCAGTTTCATTATTTGGGTTAATGCATATGAATAATCAATTTTTTTTCTTACCTTAAAAATTGTTTCAAATTGACTTTTTTCCCTGTGGGCTGTTAGGCTCGCGGGGGCTGAAAATGCTTCAATTTATTGCGTCATTCTTGGCGCAGACTTTTTTGGCGCAAATTATTTTTTATCATTTCCGGCTTCATACTTGACGCCGGAAGTTGTTCGTGATTGCGTCATTTTTTTGACGTTTTGCGCCAAATGTCGGCGTCACCGGATGTGGCGTCATTCTTGGCGCCAAAAAATTTAAGGCGCCAATAATGTGGGCGTCTTTTTTTGGCGCTAAATATGTGGGCGTCCTTCTTGTCTCCACCTTTTTTTCACATTATTTCAGTCTCATTTTTCATTGCTTCTGGTTGCTAGAGGCTTGTTCATTGGCATTTTTTTCCCATTCCTGAAACTGTCATTTAAGGAATTTGATAAATTTTGCTTTATATGTTGTTTTTCTTTTACATATTACAAGATGTCTCAAATTGACCCTGGATCAGAATCTACTTCTGGAAAGACGCTGCCTGATGCTGGTTCTACCAAAGTTAAGTGCATTTGTTGTAAACTTGTGGTAACTGTTCCTCCGGCTGTAGTTTGTGATTAATGTCATAAGCTTGCTAATGCAGATAGTATTTCCATTAGTAATATACCATTACCTGTTGCTGTTCCCTCAACATCTAATACTCAGGATGTTCCTGTTAATATAAAAGAATTTGTTTCTAAATCTATTAGGAAGGCTATGTCTGTTATTCCTCCTTCCAGTAAACGTTAAAAGGTCTTTTAAAACTTCTAATTTTTCAGATGAAATTTTAAATGACTGTCATCATTCTGATTTGTCTGTTTCTGATGAGGATTTTTCTGGTTCAGAGGATTCTGTCTCAGATATTGACACTGATAAATCTTCATATTTATTGAAAATGGAATTTATTCGCTCTTTACTTAAAGAAGTTTTAATCGCATTAGAGATGGAGGAATCTAGTCCTCTTGATACTAAATCTACTAAGCGTTTAAATTCGGTTTTTAAACCTCCTTTAGTTATTCCAGAAGTTTTTCCTGTCCCTGATGCTATTTCTGAAGTAATTTCTAGGGAATGGAATAATATGGGTACTTCATTTACTCCTTCTCAAAGGTTTAAGAAATTGTATCCTGTGCCATCTGACAGATTAGAGTTTTGGGACAAAATCCCTAAAGTTGATGGGGCTATCTCTACTCTTGCTAAACGTACTACTATTCCTACGGCAGATAGGACTTCCTTTTAAGGATCCTTTAGATAGGAAGATTGAATCCTGCCGCTTCCACTTTTTGGTTGGAGGCTTTAGCACAACAAGTATCAGACCATAATACTCATAGCATTGTTAAACTTCTTCAACATGCTAATAACTTTATTTGTGATGCCATCTTTGATATCATTAGGGTTGATGTCAGGTATATGTCTTTAGCTATTTTAGCTAGAAGATCTTTATGGCTTAAAACTTGGAATGCAGATATGTCTTCTAAGTCAACTTTGCTTTCTCTTTCTTTCCAAGGTAATAAATTATTTGGTTCCCAGTTGGATTCTATTATTTCAACTGTTACTGGGGGGAAAGGATTTTTTTTGCCTCAGGACAAAAAATCTAAAGGTAAATATAGGGCTGCTAATCGTTTTTGTTCCTTTCGTCAGAATAAGGAACAGAAGCCTGACCCTTCCCCTAAAGGAACGGTTTCTGTTTGGAAACCTTCTCCAATCTGGAATAAATCCAAGCCTTTTAGAAAGTCAAAACCCAGCTCCCAAGTCCACATGAAGGTGCGGCCCTCATTCCAGCACAGCTGGTAGGGGGCAGGTTACGATTTTTCAAAGACATTTGGATCAATTTGATTCACAGTCTTTGGATTCAGAACATTGTTTCACAAGGGTACAGAATAGGTTTCAAGGTAAGGCCGCCTGTGAGAAGATTTTTTTCTCTCTCGCATTCCAATAAACCCAGTGAAGGCTCAGGCATTTCTGAAATGTGTTTCAGATCTAGAGTTGGCTGGGGTAATTGTGCCAGTTCCAGTTCTGGAACAGGGTCTGGGGGTTTTACTCAAATCTATTCATTGTACCAAAGAAGGAGAATTCCTTCAGACCAGTTCTGGATCTAAAGATATTGAATCGTTATGTAAGGATACCAACATTCAAAATGGTAACTATAAGGACTATTCTGCCTTTTTTTCAGCAAGGGCATTATATGTCTACAATAGATTTACAGGATGCATATCTTCATATTCCGATTCATCCAGATCGCTTTCAGTTTCTGAGATTCTCTTTTCTAGACAAGCATTACCAGTTTGTGGCCCTTCCGTTTGGCCTAGCAACAGCTCCAAGGATCTTTTCAAAGGTTCTCGTTGCCCTTCTCTCTGTAATCAGAGAACAGGGTATTGCGTTATTTCCTTATTTGGACGATATCTTAGTACTTGCTCAGTCTTCACATTCTGCAGAATCTCATATGAATCAACTTGTGTCGTTTCTTCAAAGACATGGTTGGAGGATCAATTTATCAAATAGTTAGTTGATTCCTCAGACTCAGGTAACCTTTTTGGGTTTTCAAATAGATTCAGTGTCCATGACCTTGTCTCTAACAGAAAAGAGACGTCTGAAATTGGTTTCAGCCTGTCGAAACCTTCAGTCTCAATCATTCCCTTTGGTAGCTTTATGCATGGAAATTCTAGGTCTCATGACTGCTGCATCGGACGCGATCCCCTTTGCTCGTTTTCACATGCGACCTCTTCAGCTTTGTATGCTGAACCAATGGTGCAGGGATTATACAAAGATATCACAATTAATGTCCTTAAATCCCAATGTACGACACTCTGACGTGGTGGATAGATCACCATCGTTTAGTCCAAGGGGCTTCTTTTGTTCGTCCAACCTGGACTGTGATCTCAACAGATGCGAGTCTGTCAGGTTGGGGAGCTGTATGGGGATCTCTGACAGCGCAGGGGGTTTGGGAATCTCAGGAGGCGAGATTACCAATCAACATTTTGGAACTCCGTGCGATTTTCAGAGCTCTTCAGTTTTGGCCTCTTCTGAAGAGAGAATCGTTTATTTGTTTTCAGACAGACAATGTCACAACCGTGGCATATGTCAATCATCAGGGTGGGACTCACAGTCCTCAGGCTATGAAAGAAGTATCTCGGATACTTGTATGGGCGGAATCCAGCTCCTGTCTAATCTCTGCGGTTCACATCCCAGGTGTAGACAATTGGGAAGCGGATTATCTCAGTTGCTAGACGTTACATCCGGGGGAATGGTCCCTTCACCCAGAGGTATTTCTTCAGATTGTTCAAATCTGGGGACTTCCAGAAATAGATCTGATGGCCTCTCATCTAAACAAGAAACTTCTTAGGTATCTGTCCAGATCCAGGGATCCTCAGGCGTAGGCAGTGGACGCGTTGTCGCTTCCTTGGAATTATCATCCTGCCTATATCTTTCCGCCTCTAGTTCTTCTTCCAAAAGTGATATCCAAAATTCTAATGGAACGTTCGTTTTTACTGCTGGTGGCTCCAGCATGGCCTCACAGGTTTTGGTATGCGGATCTCATTCGGATGGCCACTTGCCAACCTTGGACTCTTCCGTTAAGACCAGACCTTCTGTCTCAAGGCCCTTTTTTCCATCAGGATCTCAAATCATTAAATTTGAAGGTATGGAAATTGAACGCTTGATTCTTAGTCATAGATGTTTCTCTGACTCAGTAATTAATACTATGTTACAGGCTCGCAAATCTGTGTCTAGGAGGATTTATTATCGAGTCTGGAAGACTTACATTTCTTGGTGTTCTTCTCATAAATTCTCCTGGCATTCTTTTAGAATTCCTAGAATTTTACAGTTTCTTCAGGATGGTTTGGATAAAGGTTTGTCTGCAAGTTCCTTGAAAGAACAAATCTCTGCTCTTTCTGTTCTTTTTCACAGAAAGATTGCTAATCTTCCTGATATTCATTGTTTTGTACAGGCTTTGGTTCGTATCAAACCTGTCATTAAGTCAATCTCTCCTCCTTGGAGTCTTAATTTGGTTCTGAGGGCTTTACAAGCTCCTCCGTTTGAACCTATGCATTCTCTGGACATTAAATTACTTTCTTGGAAAGTTCTGTTCCTTTTGGCCATCTCTTCTGCTAGAAGAGTTTCTGAGTTATCTGCTCTTTCTTGTGAATCTCCTTTTCTGATTTTTCATCAGGATAAGGCAGTGTTGCGGACTTCATTTAAATTTTTACCTAAGGTTGTGAATTCTAACAACATTAGTAGAGAAATTGTTGTTGCTTCATTGTGTCCTAATCCTAAGAATTCAAAGGAGAGATCTTTACATTCTTTGGATGTAGTAAGAGCTTTGAAATATTATGTTGAAGCTACTAAAGATTTTAGAAAGACTTCTAGTCTATTTGTTATCTTTTCTGGGTCCAGAAAAGGTCAGAAGGCCTCCGCCATTTCTTTGGCGTCTTGGTTAAAGTCTTTGATTCATCATGCTTATGTAGAGTCGGGTAAATCCCCGCCTCAATGGATTACAGCTCATTCTACTAGGTCAGTTTCTACTTCCTGGGCGTTTAGGAATGAAGCTTCTGTTGATCAGATTTGCAAAGCAGCAACTTGGTCTTCTTTGCATACTTTTACTAAATTCTACCATTTTGATGTGTTCTTCTTCTGAAGCAGTTTTTGGTAGAAAAGTACTTCAGGCAGCTGTTTCAGTTTGATTCTTCTGCTTATAATTTCAGTTTTTTTCATTATTGAGATTAAAACTTTTGTTTTGGGTTGTGGATTATTATTTTTCAGCGGAATTGGCTGTCTTTATTTTAGCCCTCCCTCTCTAGTGACTCTTGCGTGGAAGTTCCACATCTTGGTTATTTATTATCCCATACGTCACTAGCTCATGGACTCTTGCTAATTACATGAAAGAAAACATAATTTATGTAAGAACTTACCTGATAAATTAATTTCTTTCATATTAGCAAGAGTCCATGAGGCCCACCCTTTTTTGTGGTGGTTATGATTTTTGTGTATAAAGCACAATTATTCCAATTCCTTATTTTGATGCTTTCGCTCCTTTCTTATCACCCCACTTCTTGGCTATTCGTTAAACTGAATTGTGACTGTGCTGAGGGCTGTATTTATAGGCATTTTGAGGTTTGGGAAACTTTGCCCCTCCTGGTTGGAATGTATATCCCATACGTCACTAGCTCATGGACTCTTGCTAATATGAAAGAAATTAATTTATCAGGTAAGTTCTTACATAAATTATGTTTCTCCAACATAGGTGTGTCCGGTCCACGGCGTCATCCTTACTTGTGGGATATTCTCTTCCCCAACAGGAAATGGCAAAGAGCCCAGCAAAGCTGGTCACATGATCCCTCCTAGGCTCCGCCTACCCCAGTCATTCTCTTTGCCGTTGTACAGGCAACATCTCCACGGAGATGGCTTAGAGTTTTTTAGTGTTTAACTGTAGTTTTTATTATTCAATCAAGAGTTTGTTATTTTAAAATAGTGCTGGTATGTACTATTTACTCTGAAACAGAAAAGAGATGAAGATTTCTGTTTGTAAGAGGAAAATGATTTTAGCAACCGTTACTAAAATCCATGGCTGTTCCACACAGGACTGTTGAGAGGAATTAACTTCAGTTGGGGGAACAGTGAGCAGTCTTTTGCTGCTTGAGGTATGACACATTCTAACAAGACGATGTAATGCTGGAAGCTGTCATTTTCCCTCTGGGATCCGGTAAGCCATTTTTATTCAGACAGTAAATAAGGGCTTCACAAGGGCTTATTAAGACTGTAGACATTTTCTGGGCTAAATCGATTCATATATAACACATATTTAGCCTTGAGGAATCATTTAATCTGGGTATTTTTGTAAAATAATATCGGCAGGCACTGTTTTAGACACCTTATTCTCTAGGGGCTTTCCCTAATCATAGGCAGAGCCTCATTTTCGCGCCGGTATTGCGCACTTGTTTTTGAGAAGCATGACATGCAGTCGCATGTGTGAGGAGCTCTGATACATAGAAAAGACTTTCTGAAGGCGTCATTTGGTATCGTATTCCCCTTTGGGCTTGGTTGGGTCTCAGCAAAGCAGATACCAGGGACTGTAAAGGGGTTAAAGTTAAAAACGGCTCCGGTTCCGTTATTTTAAGGGTTAAAGCTTCCAAATTTGGTGTGCAATACTTTTAAGGCTTTAAGACACTGTGGTGAAATTTTGGTGAATTTTGAACAATTCCTTCATACTTTTTCGCAATTGCAGTAATAAAGTGTGTTCAGTTTAAAATTTAAAGTGACAGTAACGGTTTTATTTTAAAACGTTTTTTGTACTTTGTTATTAAGTTTATGCCTGTTTAACATGTCTGAACTGCCAGATAGACTGTGTTCTGAATGTGGGGAAGCCAAGGTTCCTTCTCATTTAAATAAATGTGATTTATGTGACAATGAAAATGATGCCCAAGATGATTCCTCAAGTGAGGGGAGTAAGCATGGTACTGCATCATTCCCTCCTTCGTCTACACGAGTCTTGCCCACTCAGGAGGCCCCTAGTACATCTAGCGCGCCAATACTCCTTACTATGCAACAATTAACGGCTGTAATGGATAATTCTGTCAAAAACATTTTAGCCAAAATGCCCACTTATCAGCGTAAGCGCGACTGCTCTGTTTTAGATACTGAAGAGCATGAGGACGCTGATGATAATGGTTCTGAAATGCCCCTACACCAGTCTGAGGGGGCCAGGGAGGTTTTGTCTGAGGGAGAAATTTCAGATTCAGGGAAAATTTCTCAACAAGCTGAACCCGATGTGATTACATTTAAATTTAAGTTGGAACATCTCCGCGCTCTGCTTAAGGAGGTGTTATCCACTCTGGATGATTGTGAGAATTTGATCATCCCAGAGAAACTATGTAAAATGGACAAGTTCCTAGAGGTCCCGGGGCTCCCAGAAGCTTTTCCTATACCCAAGCGGGTGGCGGACATTGTAAATAAAGAATGGGAAAGGCCCGGTATACCTTTCGTCCCTCCCCCCATATTTAAAAAATTGTTTCCTATGGTCGACCCCAGAAAGGACTTATGGCAGACAGTCCCCAAGGTCGAGGGAGCGGTTTCTACTTTAAACAAACGCACCACTATACCCATAGAAGATAGTTGTGCTTTCAAAGATCCTATGGATAAAAAATTAGAAGGTTTGCTTAAAAAGATGTTTGTTCAGCAAGGTTACCTTCTACAACCAATTTCATGCATTGTCCCTGTCACTACAGCCGCGTGTTTCTGGTTCGATGAGCTAGTAAAGGCGATCGATAGTGATTCTCCTCCTTATGAGGAGATTATGGACAGAATCCGTGCTCTCAAATTGGCTAATTCTTTCACCCTAGACGCCACTTTGCAATTGGCTAGGTTAGCGGCGAAGAATTCTGGGTTTGCTATTGTGGCGCGCAGAGCGCTTTGGTTGAAATCTTGGTCAGCGGATGCGTCTTCCAAGAACAAACTCCTTAACATTCCTTTCAAGGGGAAAACGCTGTTTGGCCCTGACTTGAAAGAGATTATCTCTGATATCAGTGGGGGTAAGGGCCACGCCCTTCCTCAGGATAGGTCTTTCAAGGCC
This sequence comes from Bombina bombina, assembly GCF_027579735.1. NCBI lineage: Eukaryota > Metazoa > Chordata > Amphibia > Anura > Bombinatoridae > Bombina > Bombina bombina. The sequence goes on along the minus strand of NC_069503.1, from coordinate 556,058,297 downwards.
AAAAATAAACCTAATTTTCGTCCCTTTCGTAGAAACGGACCAGCCCCAAGTGCTACGTCCTCTAAGCAAGAGGGTAATACTTCTCAAGCCAAGCCAGCCTGGAGACCAATGCAAGGCTGGAACAAGGGAAAGCAGGCCAAGAAACCTGCCACTGCTACCAAGACAGCATGAAATGTTGGCCCCCGATCCGGGACCGGATCTGGTGGGGGGCAGACTCTCTCTCTTCGCTCAGGCTTGGGCAAGAGATGTTCTGGATCCTTGGGCACTAGAAATAGTCTCCCAAGGTTATCTTCTGGAATTCAAGGGGCTCCCCCCAAGGGGGAGGTTCCACAGGTCTCAATTGTCTTCAGACCACATAAAGAGACAGGCATTCTTACATTGTGTAGAAGACCTGTTAAAAATGGGAGTGATTCATCCTGTTCCATTAGGAGAACAAGGGATGGGGTTCTACTCCAATCTGTTCATAGTTCCCAAAAAAGAGGGAACGTTCAGACCAATCTTAGATCTCAAGATCTTAAACAAGTGAACGTGGAAAAGAGTTCTCTATTTCCGTCGACAAGGGTTCCTTTCTTGGGAACAATAATAGACTCCTTAGAAATGAGGATTTTTCTGACAGAGGCCAGAAAAACAAAACTTCTAAACTCTTGTCAAACACTTCATTCCGTTCCTCTTCCTTCCATAGCGCAGTGCATGGAAGTAATAGGTTTGATGGTAGCGGCAATGGACATAGTTCCTTTTGCGCGCATTCATCTAAGACCATTACAACTGTGCATGCTCAGTCAGTGGAATGGGGACTATACAGACTTGTCTCCGAAGATACAAGTAAATCAGAGGACCAGAGACTCACTCCGTTGGTGGCTGTCCCTGGACAACCTGTCACAAGGGATGACCTTCCGCAGACCAGAGTGGGTCAATGTCACGACCGACGCCAGTCTGATGGGCTGGGGCGCGGTCTGGGGATCCCTGAAAGCTCAGGGTCTTTGGTCTCGGGAAGAATCTCTTCTACCGATAAATATTCTGGAACTGAGAGCGATATTCCATGCTCTCAAGGCTTGGCCTCAGCTAGCAAAGGCCAAGTTCATACGGTTTCAATCAGACAACATGACGACTGTTGCGTACATCAACCATCAGGGGGGAACAAGGAGTTCCCTGGCGATGGAAGAAGTGACCAAAATCATTCAATGGGCGGAGACTCACTCCTGCCACCTGTCTGCAATCCACATCCCAGGAGTGGAAAATTGGGAAGCGGATTTTCTGAGTCGTCAGACATTACATCCGGGGGAGTGGGAACTCCATCCGGAAATCTTTGCCCAAATTACTCAACTGTGGGGCATTCCAGACATGGATCTCATGGCCTCTCGTCAGAACTTCAAAGTTCCTTGCTACGGGTCCAGATCCAGGGATCCCAAGGCGACTCTAGTAGATGCACTAGTAGCACCTTGGACCTTCAAACTAGCTCATGTATTCCCGCCGTTTCCTCTCATCCCCAGGCTGGTAGCCAGGATCAATCAGGAGAGGGCGTCGGTGATCTTGATAGCTCCTGCGTGGCCACGCAGGACTTGGTATGCAGATCTGGTGAATATGTCATCGGCTCCACCATGGAAGCTACCTTTGAGACGAGACCTTCTTGTTCAGGGTCCGTTCGAACATCCGAATCTGGTTTCACTCCAGCTGACTGCTTGGAGATTGAACGCTTGATCTTATCAAAACGAGGGCTCTCAGATTCTGTTATTGATACTCTTGTTCAGGCCAGAAAGCCTGTAACTAGAAAAATTTACCACAAAATATGGAAAAAATATATCTGTTGGTGTGAATCTAAAGGATTCCCTTGGGACAAGGTTAAGATTCCTAAGATTCTATCCTTTCTTCAAGAAGGATTGGAGAAAGGATTATCTGCAAGTTCCTTGAAGGGACAGATTTCTGCCTTGTCTGTGTTACTTCACAAAAAGCTGGCAGCTGTGCCAGATGTTCAAGCCTTTGTTCAGGCTCTGGTTAGAATCAAGCCTGTTTACAAACCTTTGACTCCTCCTTGGAGTCTCAACTTAGTTCTTTCAGTTCTTCAGGGGGTTCCGTTTGAACCCTTACATTCCGTTGATATTAAGTTATTATCTTGGAAAGTTTTGTTTTTGGTTGCAATTTCTTCTGCTAGAAGAGTTTCAGAATTATCTGCTCTGCAGTGTTCTCCTCCTTATCTGGTGTTCCATGCAGATAAGGTGGTTTTACGTACTAAACCTGGTTTTCTTCCAAAAGTTGTTTCTAACAAAAACATTAACCAGGAGATAGTCGTGCCTTCTTTGTGTCCGAAACCAGTTTCGAAGAAGGAACGTTTGTTGCACAATTTGGATGTGGTTCGCGCTCTAAAATTCTATTTAGATGCTACAAAGGATTTTAGACAAACATCTTCCTTGTTTGTTGTTTATTCTGGTAAAAGGAGAGGTCAAAAAGCAACTTCTACCTCTCTCTCTTTTTGGATTAAAAGCATCATCAGATTGGCTTACGAGACTGCCGGACGGCAGCCTCCTGAAAGAATCACAGCTCATTCCACTAGGGCTGTGGCTTCCACATGGGCCTTCAAGAACGAGGCTTCTGTTGATCAGATATGTAGGGCAGCGACTTGGTCTTCACTGCACACTTTTACCAAATTTTACAAGTTTGATACTTTTGCTTCTTCTGAGGCTGTTTTTGGGAGAAAGGTTTTGCAAGCCGTGGTGCCTTCCATTTAGGTGACCTGATTTGCTCCCTCCCTTCATCCGTGTCCTAAAGCTTTGGTATTGGTTCCCACAAGTAAGGATGACGCCGTGGACCGGACACACCTATGTTGGAGAAAACAGAATTTATGTTTACCTGATAAATTACTTTCCCCACGGGTGTGTCCGGACCACGGCCCGCCCTGGTTTTTTAATCAGGTCTGATAATTTATTTTCTTTAACTACAGTCACCACGGTATCATATGGTTTCTCCTATGCAAATATTCCTCCTTAACGTCGGTCGAATGACTGGGGTAGGCGGAGCCTAGGAGGGATCATGTGACCAGCTTTGCTGGGCTCTTTGCCATTTCCTGTTGGGGAAGAGAATATCCCACAAGTAAGGATGACGCCGTGGACCGGACACACCGTTGGAGAAAGTAATTTATCAGGTAAACATAAATTCTGTTTTTCTTCATAGACTCCTTGCAGGAGTGGGACTATATGAGGTCTGAGTGTTTAGAAAAATGCTCCGGTAAACCCATCTGGGCCTGGTGCCTTATTGGATTTTAATTGTTTAATAGCACAAGTAATCTCTGGGCGTGCAGAGACGTTTGGTGCTCTGCCTGTGACTTGGGGAGCTGTAAGGTCTCTAAAAACTCCTCCACTTTCTCAAGAGGGGTAGAGTTTTTCTTAAAATTTTTGACTGTTGTAAAGCTTTTCATAATAGTCTGCGAAGGCAATCCCTATAGCCTCTGGAGCTAGGATTTTCTATCCATTTATTTCTATACCCTGGATTCTGGAATGAGCAGTTCTAGCTTTCAATTTCCTGGCCAAAAGTTAATTAGGGTTTTTTTTCCTTTTGTAATATATTAACTATTTAGATCTCAATAGGTTGGATATAAAAATCTGCTTAATTTATTATCAGCATGGTTCCATTTTATAACTAACAACCTAAATAATAAAAAATAATGGATTTCAAAATCAATTTTTAATCCATGAGGGGTCACATTGCCTAATTAATATATGATTTTAATTTCTCCAACATTGGTGTGTCCGGTCCACGGCGTCATCCTTACTTGTGGGATATTCTCTTCCCCAACAGGAAATGGCAAAGAGTCCCAGCAAAGCTGGCCATATAGTCCCTCCTAGGCTCCGCCCACCCCAGTCATTCTCTTTGCCGTTGCACAGGCAACATCTCCACGGAGATGGTTAAGAGTTTTTTGGTGTTTAAATGTAGTTTTTATTCTTCTATCAAGTGTTTGTTATTTTAAAATAGTGCTGGTATGTACTATTTACTCTGAAACAGAAAAGGATGAAGATTTCTGTTTGTAAGAGGAAGATGATTTTAGCAGACAGTAACTAAAATCGATTGCTGTTTCCACATAGGACTGTTGAGATGAAGTAACTTCAGTTGGGGGAAACAGTTAGCAGACTTTTCTGCTTAAGGTATGACTAGCCATATTTCTAACAAGACCATGTAATGCTGGAAGGCTGTCATTTCCCCTCATGGGGACCGGTAAGCCATTTTCTTAGTCAAACATAAAAGAATAAAGGGCTTAAAAAAGGGCTAAAAAACTGGTAGACATTTTTATGGGCTAAAACGATTGCTTTATTGGGGCATATTATGCAGATTCTAGCTAACAATTGGCATTATAATCTTGGGGAACGTTTAAAAAACGGCAGGCACTGTGTTGGACACCTTTTTTAATTCTGGGGGCCTTTCTAGTTATAGACTGAGCCTCATTTTCGCGCCATTACTGCGCAGGTTGTTTTTGGAGAGCAAGGCATGCAGATGCATGTGTGAGGATCTAAGAATCACTAAAAAAAAAGCTTCTAGAAGGCGTCATTTGGTATCGTATTCCCCTCTGGGCTTGGTTGGGTCTCAGCAAAGCATATAGCTGGGACTGTATAGGGGTCAAATTTAAAAACGGCTCCGGTTCCGTTATTTTAAGGGTTAAAGCTCTGAAATTTTGGTGTGCAATACTTTTAATGCTTTAAGACACTGTGGTGAAATTTTGGTAATTTTTGAACAATTCCTTCATACTTTTTCACATATTCAGTAATAAAGTGTTTTCTGTTTGAAATTTAAAGAGACAGTAACGGTTTTATTTTAAAACGTTTTTTGTGCTTTGTTGACAAGTTTAAGCCTGTTTAACATGTCTGTACCTTCAGATAAGCTATGTTCTATATGTATGAAAGCCAATGTGTCTCCCCATTTAAATTATGTGATAATTGTGCCATAGCGTCCAAACAAAGTAAGGACAGTAATGCCACAGATAATGATATTGCCCAAGATGATTCCTCAAATGAGGGGAGTAAACATACTACATCATCCCCTACTGTGTCTACACCAGTTTTGCCCACACAGGAGGCCCCTAGTACATCTACTGCGCCAATACTTATTACCATGCAACAATTAACGGCTGTAATGGATAACTCCATAGCAAATCTTTTATCCAAAATGCCTACTTATCAGAGAAAGCGCGATTGCTCTGTTTTTAAACACTGAGGAGCAAGAGGGCGCTGATGATAATTGTTCTGACATACCCTCACACCAATCTGAAGGGGCCATGAGGGAGGTTTTGTCTGATGGAGAAATCTCAGATTCAGGAAAAATTTCTCATCAAGCTGAACCTGATGTTGTGACATTTAAATTTAAATTAGAACATCTCCACGCACTGCTTAAAGAGGTGTTATCTACTCTGGATGATTGCGACAACTTGGTCATTCCAGAGAAATTATGTAAGATGGACAAGTTCCTAGAGGTTCCGGTGCCCCCCCGACGCTTTTCCTATACCCAAGCGGGTGGCGGACATAGTAAATAAAGAGTGGGAAAAGCCTGGCATACCTTTTGTTCCCCCCCCTATATTTAAGAAATTATTTCCTATAGTCGACCCCAGAAAGGACTTATGGCAGACGGTCCCCAAGGTCGAGGGGGCGGTTTCTACTCTAAACAAACGCACTACTATTCCTATCGAAGATAGTTGTGCTTTCAAAGATCCTATGGATAAAAAATTAGAGGGTTTGCTTAAAAAGATTTTTGTACAGCAAGGTTACCTTCTACAACCAATTTCCTGCATTGTTCCTGTCACTACGGCTGCGTGTTTCTGGTTCGAGGAACTGGAAAAGTCGCTCAGTAGAGAATCTTCATATGAGGAGGTTATGGACAGAGTTCACGCACTTAAATTGGCTAACTCTTTTGTTTTAGATGCCGCTTTGCAATTGGCTAGATTAGCGGCGAAAAATTCCGGGTTTGCTATCGTGGCGGTCAGAGCGCTTTGGCTAAAGTCTTGGTCAGCGGATGTGTCTTCCAAGACAAAATTGCTTAACATCCCTTTCAAAGGTAAAACATTATTTGGACCAGAATTGAAACAGATTATTTCAGACATCACTGGGGGAAAGGGCCACGCCCTTCCACAGGATAGGTCTTTTAAGGCTAAAAATAAGCCTAATTTTCGTCCATTTTGCAGAAACGGACCAACCTCTAACTCTGCATCCTCTAAGCAAGAGGGTAATACTTCACAACCCAAACCAGCCTGGAAACCAATGCAAGGTTGGAACAAGGGTAAGCAGACCAAGAAGCCTACCACTGCTACCAAATCAGCATGAAGGGATAGCCCCCGATCCGGGACCGGATCTAGTGGGGGGCAGACTCTCTCTCTTTGCTCAGGCTTGGGCAAGAGATGTTCAGGATCCTTGGGCGCTAGAAATAGTTTCTCAAGGTTATCTCCTGGAATTCAAGGAACTACCCCCAAGGGGAAGGTTCCACAGGTCTCACTTATCTTCAAACCAAATAAAGAGACAGGCATTCTTACATTGTGTAGAAGACCTGTTAAAGATGGGAGTGATACATCCAGTTCCAATAAGAGAACAAGGAATGGGATTTTATTCCAATCTGTTCGTAGTTCCCAAAAAAGAGGGAACATTCAGACCAATTTTGGATTTGAAGATCCTAAACAAATTTCTCAGGGTACCATCGTTCAAAATGGAAACTATTCGAACGATTCTACCCACCATCCAGGAAAGTCAATTTATGACTACCGTGGATTTAAAGGATGCGTACCTACATATTCCTATCCACAAGGAACATCATCAGTTCCCAAGGTTCGCTTTTCTGGACAAGCATTACCAGTTTGTGGCACTTCCATTCGGATTAGCCACTGCTCCAAGGATTTTCACAAAGGTACTAGGGTCCCTTCTAGCGGTTCTAAGACCGAGGGGCATTGCAGTAGTACCTTACTTGGACGACATCCTAATACAAGCGTCGTCCCTGTCAAAAGCAAGGGATCATACAGACATCGTCCTAGCCTTTCTCAGGTCTCACGGATGGAAGGTGAACAAAGAAAAAAGTTCTCTGTCCCCGTCGACAAGAGTTCCCTTCTTGGGAACAATAATAGATTCCTTAGAAATGAGGATTTTTCTGACAGAGGTCAGAAAGTCAGCTTCTAAGCTCTTGTCAAGTACTTCATTCTGTTCTTCGTCCTTCCATAGCACAGTGCATGGAAGTAATAGGACTGATGGTTGCAACAATGGACATAGTTCCTTTTGCACGAATTCATCTAAGACCATTACAACTGTGCATGCTCAAACAGTGGAATGGGGATTATACAGACTTGTCTCCGATGATTCAAGTAGATCAAAAGACCAGAGATTCACTCCGTTGGTGGCTGACCCTGGACAATCTGTCCCAGGGAATGAGCTTCCGCAGACTAGAGTGGGTCATTGTCACGACCAACGCCAGTCTAGTGGGCTGGGGCGCGGTCTGGGAATCTCTGAAAGCTCAGGGTCTATATGGTCTCGGGAAGAGTCTCTTCTCCCGATAAACATTCTGGAACTGAGAGCGATATTCAATGCTCTCAGAGCTTGGCCTCAACTAGCAAAGGCCAAATTCATAAGGTTCCAATCAGACAACATGACGACCGTTGCTTATATCAATCATCAGGGGGGAACAAGGAGTTCTCTGGCGATGAAAGAAGTGACCAAAATAATTCAATGGGCGGAGGATCACTCCTGCCACTTGTCTGCGATCCACATCCCAGGAGTGGAAAATTGGGAAGCGGATTTTCTGAGTAGTCAGACATTCCATCCGGGGGAGTGGGAACTCCATCCGGAAATCTTTGCCCAAATAACTCAATTATGGGGCATTCCAGACATGGATCTGATGGCGTCTCGTCAGAACTTCAAGGTTCCTTGCTACGGTTCCAGATCCAGAGATCCCAAGGCGACTCTAGTAGATGCACTAGTGGCACCTTGGACCTTCAACCTAGCTTATGTATTCCCACCGTTTCCTCTCATTCCCAGGCTGGTAGCCAGGATCAATCAGGAGAGGGCCTCAGTGATCTTGATAGCTCCTGCGTGGCCACGCAGGACCTGGTATGCAGACCTTGTGAATATGTCATCGGCTCCACCATGGAAGCTACCTTTGAGACAGGACCTTCTTGTTCAGGGTCCATTCGAACATCCGAATCTGGTCTCTCTCCAACTGACGGCTTGGAGATTGAACGCTTGATTTTATCAAAGCGTGGGTTTTCAGATTCTGTTATAGATACTCTGATTCAGGCTAGAAAGCCTGTCACTAGAAAAATTTACCATAAAATATGGAAAAAATATATCTGTTGGTGTGAATCCAAAGGATTTCCATGGAACAAGATAAAAATTCCTAAGATTCTATCCTTTCTACAAGAAGGTTTGGAGAAAGGATTATCTGCGAGTTCTCTAAAGGGACAGATCTCCGCTTTATCTGTCTGCACAAAAGACTGGCAGCTGTGCCAGATGTTCAAGCATTTGTTCAGGCTCTGGTCAGGATCAAGCCTGTTTACAGACCTTTGACTCCTCCCTGGAGTCTAAATCTAGTTCTTTCAGTTCTTCAAGGGGTTCCGTTTGAACCTTTACATTCCATAGATATTAAGTTACTATCTTGGAAAGTTTTGTTTTTGGTTGCTATTTCTTCTGCTAGAAGAGTTTCAGAGTTATCTGCTCTGCAGTGTTCTCCTCCTTATCTGGTGTTCCATGCAGATAATGGTGGTTTTGCGTACTAAGCCTGGTTTTCTTCTGAAGGTTGTTTCTAACAAGAATATTAACCAGGAGATAGTTGTACCTTCTTTGTGTCCGAATCCAGTTTCAAAGAAGGAACGTTTGTTACACAATTTGGACGTTGTCCGTGCTCTAAAGTTCTATTTAGAGGCTACAAAAGATTTCAGACAAACATCTTCCTTGTTTGTTCTTTATTCTGGTAAAAGGAGAGGTCAAAAAGCGACTGCTACCTCTCTTTCTTTTTGGCTTAAAAGCATTATCCGATTGGCTTATGAGACTGCCGGAAGGCAGCCTCCTGAAAGAATCACGGCTCACTCCACTAGGGCTGTGGCTTCCACATCTGCCTTCAAGAACGAGGCTTCTGTTGACCAGATATGTAAGGCAGCGACTTGGTCTTCACTGCACACTTTTGCCAAATTTTACAAATTTGATACTTTTGCTTCTTCGGAGGCTATTTTTGGGAGAAAGGTTTTGCAAGCTGTGGTGCCTTCCGTTTAGGTGACCTGATTTGCTCCCTCCCTTCATTCGTGTCCTAAAGCTTTGGTATTGGTTCCCACAAGTAAGGATGATGCCGTGGACCGGACACACCAATGTTGGAGAAAACAGAATTTATGCTTACCTGATAAATTACTTTCTCCAACGGTGTGTCCGGTCCACGGCCCACCCTGGTTTTTTAATCAGGTCTGATGAATTATTTTCTCTAACTACAGTCACCACGGTACCATATGGTTTCTCCTATATATATTTCCTTCTGTCCGTCGGTCGAATGACTGGGGTAGGCGGAGCCTAGGAGGGACTATATGGCCAGCTTTGCTGGGACTCTTTGCCATTTCCTGTTGGGGAAGAGAATATCCCACAAGTAAGGATGACGCCGTGGACCGGACACACCGTTGGAGAAAGTAATTTATCAGGTAAGCATAAATTCTGTTTTTATGTTTTACCTAGGTCATTGGAAAGATCACTTCCTCTCCAATAATTTTTAACTTGTTTATTACCTAGAAAACTGATAATCTCCTTAGGGCTACAATCATGTTTGATCTTAAAATGCCCAGAAACGTAGTTTTAAGAAACCTTTCTTAATGTTTTATATACATGTTCGCCAAAGCGTTTACTGAGTGTTCTAGAAGTTCTTCCGATGTACTTCAAATGACATCTCCAACATGTATATAACATGTTATGCGACTAGTGCCTCTCATTGGGTGTTTCTGATCAAGACCAGTAGTCCCCTACAACAGTATTTCTCAACTGCGGTCCTCAAGTACCCCCAACACTCAAGGTTTTAGTTATTGCTGAACCAGTGCACTGTAATCAGCTGATCTGTAACACCATGGTTAACTAACCTCTCACCCATCAGCTGATTATTTCACCTTTGCACTGATTCAGCTATAATAGAAAAACCTGGCCTGTTGGGAATACTTGAGGACCGCAGTTGAGAAACAATGCTCTACAGCACCCGAAAAGTACTGTACATAGGATTTGCAGAGTTATAAGTGATAAAATGACATAATTTAATGAATGAGAGCACGTAATTTTTGTCACTATAATTGTTTTTTTTAAGGCCAAAAACCTTTTGTTTACTTCAGTTTCAGTATTTCCAGTCACTGCTGGTGCTCACGTTGTTAATTAAATTAATATTGGTATTTGAAATAAGGATTTATTTTGCTATGGCAATAGGTAGTTACATTATGCATGAAGTATAATTTAATATTCGTTAAAATGACATGAAACTCTACCTTTTTTCTTTCTTTCATGGTTTAGATGAAGCATGCAATTTTAAACCACTTTTCAATTTGCTTCTATTGTCAAATTTTGTTCATTTGCTTGGTATTTTTTGCTAAGCAGAGATCAGCCCAGGAGCATGTACTTTTTGGCAGCAGTTTTGCAAGAATATTAAACATTTGCAAGAGCACTAGATGGCGGCACTATTTCCTGCTATATAGTGCTCTAGGCATGTGCAGGCTAGCTACCTAGGTATCTCTTTAACAAATAATACCATGAGAACAAAGCAAATTTTATAATAGAAATTGTTTTTTATTTTCATTGCATTCTTTGAACCATGAAAGGATTTTTTTTTTCTTTTTTCAAATGTCAAGTAAATGTTTAATTTCCTTTATTTTTTTGTAATATTTTTTTTTTTTTTTTTTTAGATGCTGGGACTCGATGGATCTTTAGTCTTTTTGGTAGGTTATACAAATTATATAACTACATATCGTACCGCATAATTAATCTTTTTAAGTATTTCTTCCATGGCTTTAGGCTGCGTGGTCTTATCTACCTAAATGTAGACATTTTAAAACCTTTAATGGTGGATCACTTGATTTTCTTGCATTGACTGATGTACCAGCAACGCAAACTGTTTAACCCTTTCACTACCTGGACTTCCAGACAAAAATGCTCTGGTATTTTGGGTATCACTCCATTTAAACAGAAATAGAGCCTTGCTTTTTTTAAATTTACCTATCAAATCTATATTTTTTTTAAGTAGACAACCCAAGGTATTGATCTAGGCCCATTTTGGTATATTTCATGCCACCATTTCACCGCCAAATCCAATCAAATAAAAAAAAAAAAAGTGGTTCTTTTTTACTCAAACTTTGGGTTTCTCACAAATTATTTTCATACTGCTTGTGCAATCATGGCACAAATATATGGCTTTGCTTTTTGGTAATTAGAAGGCCGCTAATTGCAGCTGCGCATCACACTTCTATTATTCCCGGCAGTGAAGGGATTAATTAGGTAGCTTAAAATGTTAGCTTTAGTGTAGAGATAAGCCTCCTACCTAACACTTGCCTCCCAAACAGCTCTTCTCCCCCCCACTGGCAACCCCCATCTTAGGTACTGGCACACAGTATATTTCTCCAGCGCATGACACCCCCCCCCAAAAAAAAAAAAATAGCTCTAAACCTCCCCCCTCTAACTGTTAGGCGCCATCTTGTTGTCGGCCAGTAGCTATAAAACCGTTTATTTTTTTTATATTTTCTGTAGTGTCCCCCTCACCCGCAATCTTTAGTTAGGGGGGTAACACACCCAGATCCATTTTTCTGTAGTGTAGCTGCTCCATCCCTCCCTGTCACTTTTTATTTAAACATTTCTGTAGCGTAGGGCCTCCCCTGCTGGGCCGCCCACCCACTGGCTCCAGCAGAAGATTGCTACAGACGGTGACACACACAGTGTCAGTCTGTGGCTATTGGGCATCTGCCCTCATATGGAGGCGGAGCACTGATCGCGCTCAGACTCCATATGCGGCAGATGCCTGAAGCGTCAGGAGCTCAGAATCTCAGCTGTAACTTAACAGCCGAGAGTGCTGGAACATTCTGAAGCGTCAACGTGTATATATTTACGTCGGATTGGGAGAGGGAAAAACCTCTCAATATATTGTTGGACTGCACCTGACTCTGTGTACACTGTCTTTAAAGCATGATTCTGGAGGATCAATCAAAATAGTGCACGGTTTCTTCAATTTATTTTAGTGTTTTTGCACTATTTATAGTCTACTTTTTCTAGTTTGTATTTACTTTTGTGTAAATAGTAGTGGGTCTTTACTCCAAGTTTTAAACTTTGACTAGTTATTTTTTAGCTCTTCCTTGTTGCTGCTTCTTTAAATATTTAGTACAATAACTTTACGTGCAATTTTTAAAGTATTTGCAGTTTCTCTTGTATTTGTTTTATTTGCTTTAAACCTGTAGCTATTTTTGTTATGGCTTTCACAATTGACAGGCAAGAAGTTGAATCTAGTTTTCTTTCATGTAATTGGCAAGAGTCCATGAGCTAGTGACATGGGATATACAATCCTATCAGGAGGAGCAAAGTTTCCCAAACCTCAAAATGCCTATAAATATACCCCTCACCACACCCACAATTCAAGCACAAACTTACTTTACCACTTCCTATGGAAGTGGCAAAGTAAGTTTGTAAAACTGATTTTCTTTTATTATGCGCTTTTCAGCATTTTGAGGCCCGATTCCTCTGAGTACAGTGTTTGTCAGAGGGATGTGAAGGGACTATCACCTATTGATTCTATGGTTTTCCTTACGGGAAATCTTTTCAAAGCTTCTCCGTTATCAGTCTTAGAGATTCATCTCCTACCTCCCTTTTCAGATCGACGATATACTCTCATATTCCATTACCTCTACTGATACTGTTTCAGTACTGGTTTGGCTATCTGCTATATGTTGATGGGTGTCTTTCGGTAAATATGTTTTCATTACTTAAGACACTCTCTCAGCTATGGTTTGGCACTTTATGTATTAATATAAAGTTCTAAATATATGTATTGTACTTATATTTGCCATGAGTCAGGTTTATGTATATTTCCTTTTTGCAGACTATCAGTTTCAAATTTGAGAAACCTATTTAGGAAGTTATTTTTTCTTACCTGGGGTATAGTCTTTTCTACAAATTGACTGCTTTTTTAAATAAATTTTCACGGGCAAAATTAGGCTTGCAAGGTCGCAAAATGCTGATATTTATTGTGTCATTCTTGTCACGAAATTTCTTTAGCGCTATGGTACGTTCGGTGATGCAATTTGTCATTTCCGGCGTCTTAGTTGATGCCAGGTTTCCTTGCACAAGGTTGCGTCTGCCATGACGCGCGTTGTCATTTTCGGATGTTGTTACTGCCCAAAAATTCAATTTTGCATTGCGTGTCATACTTGGCGCCAAATTTAATTATTTAAACCCCACTTCCTATAGGCCTCTTGCCTCTTTATGCTCAGAGGGCTATTCTGTTTGCATTTTTTTTCCCATTTATGAAACTGCCATATAAGGAAATTGCTAATTTTGCTTTATATGTTATTTTTTTCACTTACATTTGAAGATGTCTAAATCTGATCCTGTCTCAGAAACCACTGTTGGAACTCTGCTGCCTGATAACAGTTCTACCAAAGCTAAGTGTATATGTTGTAAGCGGAGATTATATCTCCTGCTGTGGTATGTAACAGTTGTCATGATAAACTTTTACATGCAGAGAATGTATCCATCAGTACTAGTACAATGTCTGTTGTTCCTTCACCATCTAATGTACATGATATCCCTGTGAATATAAAATATTTTATTGCTGATGCGATTCAGAATGCTTTGTCTGCTATCCCGCCTTCTAATAAACGTAAAAGTTCTTTTAAAACTTCTCATAAAGTTGATGAAATTTCAAATGACCAACAACATACTGAATTATCCTCCTCTGATGAGGATCTATCTGGTTCAGAAGAATTTTTTCAAAGGTTCTCGGTGCCCTACTCTCTGTAATCAGAGAACAGGGTATTGCAGTGTTTCCTTATTTGAACGATATCTTTGTACTAGCTCAGTCTTTATATTCTGCCGAATCTCACACAAATCAACTAGTGTTTCTTCAAAGACATGGTTGGAGGATCAATTTACCAAAAAGTTCCTTAATTCCTCAGACAAGGGTCACCTTTTTAGGTTTCCAGATAGATTCAGTGTCCATGACTCTGTCTCTAGCAGACAAGAGACAAATAAAATTGGTTTCAGCTTGTCAAAACCTTCAGTCTCAATCATTCCCTTCAGTGGCTATGTGCATGGAAGTTTTAGGTCTCATGACTGCAGCATCAGACGCGATCCCCTTTGCTCGTTTTCATATGAGACCTCTTCAGCTTTCTATGCTGAATCAATGGTGCAGGGATTATACAAGGATATCACAATTAATATCTTTAAATCCCAATGTTCGACTCTCTCTGACTTGGTTATATTACCATTGTATAGTTCAAGGGTCCTCTCTTGTTCGTCCAGCCTGGACTATAATCACAACAGATGCAAGTCTTTCAGGTTTGGGAGCTGTCTGGGGATCTGATAGCACAAGGGGTTTGGAAATCTCAAGAGGCGAGATTACCAATAGAACTCCATGCTATTTTCAGGGCTCTTCAGGTATGGCCTCTGTTGAAGAGAGAACCATTCATTTGTTTTCAGACAGACAATATCACAACTGTGGCATATGCCAATAATCAGGGTAGGACTCACAGTCCCCTAGCTATGAAAGAAGTACCTTGGATACTTTCCTGGGCGGAATCCAGCTCGTGTCTTATTTCTGCGGTTCATATCCCAGGTGTAGACAATTGGGAAGCGGTTTATCTCAGCCATCAGACTTTACATACGGGGGAGTGGTTGCTCCATCCAGATGTGTTTTTTCAGATTGTTCAGATGTGGGGTCTTCCAGAAATAGATCTGATGGCTTCCCATCTAAAAAAGAAACTTCCCAGGTACTTGTCCAGGTCCACGGATCTTCAGGCTGAGTCGATTGGATTGCGTTAGCAGTTACTTGGTTTTACCAACCTGCTTATATCTTCCCTCCTCTAGTTCTTCTTCCAAGAGTGATTTCCAAGATCATCATGAAACAATTGTTTGTGTTTCTGGTAGCACCAGCATGGCCTCACAGGTTCTAGTATGCCTATCTTGTCCGGATGTCTAGTTGCCAACCTTGGCCACTTCCTTTAAGACCAGACCTTCTGTCTCAAGGACCGTTTTTTTCATCAGGATCTCAAATCATTAAATTTGAAAGTATGGAAATTGAACGCTTAGTCATAGAGCTTTCTCTTACTCGGTGATTTATACTATGTTACAGGCTCGTCAATCTGTTACTAGGAAGATTTATTATAGAGTTTGGAAGACTTATATTTTATGGTGTTCTCATATTCAGGATGGTTTGAATAAAGGTTTGTCTGCAAGTACTTTGAATGGACAAATCTCTGTTCTTTCTGTTTTATTTCACAGAAAGATTGCTAAGCTTCCTCATATTCACTGTTTTGTGCAGGCTTTTGTCCTTTTGAGCCTATGCATTATTTGTATATTAAACTACTTTCTTGGAAAATTTTGTTCCTCTTGGCAATCTCTTCTGCTAGAAGAGTTTCCGAATTATCTGCTCTTTCTTGTGAGTCTTCTTTTCTGATTTTCCATCAGGATAAGGCAGTTTTGCGGACTTCATTTAAATTTTTACATAAAGTTGTGAATTCTAATATTTTTTGACGTTCCCTATACTGTACTGATAAAGGCCTACTTGTCCTTCAAGGAGGCCTAAACAAATTGTCACCTTACAATATATCTTTTTAGGATTGATACTTTTACATTGAAGGAAGATTAATTTTTATTTATTTGGTACTTCAGGGCCTGGTGAAAGGCAGAAACTTTTTATATCTGCTTCAGGATCTTGTGGATCAACTTCAAGGTGCAGGTTTTTTGCCAACGAAAAGAAGGCAGCTTTAAATTTAAAAAACAAACAAACAAAAAAAAGTGCAGATACTGGACTGTTTTTTTTTTTTGGTAGTCTTTTTGAAGAAAAGCTCTGGCCGCAAGTTTGCAAAATTTCTACAAAACTAGCCTGATTTGATAATGCTAGTTTGAGCTTTTAGAAGGGTGTTAAGCAAGTATTACTTCCAAATAAGGAGTCACCTGGTCATAGTCAGAGGTGCTGCTAAAACATTGGAAAACATCCTTGTAACAATGGATAAACCAAACAAAATAACCACAAACTTGAAATAAAATGATCTGGATATAAAAGATCAGACAAGGCTAATTCTTTTATCACAGATGCCGCTTTCCAACTAGCTAAGTTAGAGGCAAAGAATTTAGGTTTCACCATTTTGGCGCGCAGGGCGCTGTGGCGAAAGTCCTGGTCTGCCGATGTGTCTTCAAAATCCAAACTATTGATCATCCCTTTCAAAGGAAAGACCCTCTTCGGGCCTGAATTGAAAGAGATTATTTCAGAAATCACTGGGGGAAAAGGCCATGCTCTCCCCCAGGACAAGTCCTTCAAGACAAAGAACAAACAAAATAATTTTCGTTCCTTTCAGAATTTCAGGAGCGGTCTCGCTTCATCCTCCCCTGCTGCAAAGCAAGAGGGTAACGCTTCACAACCAAGGGCAGCCTGGAAACCTTACCAGGGCTGGAACAAGGGTAAACAGGCCAAGAAGCCTGCAGCTGCCTCCAAGACAGCATGATGGGGTAGCCCCAGATCCGGGACTGGATCTAGTAGGGGGCATACTCTCTCTCTCTCTCTTCGCTCAGGCCTGGGCAAGAGACGTACACGATCCCTGGGCCTTACAGATTGTATCCCAGGGATATCTTCTGGAATTCAAGGACTCCCCTCCAAGGGGAAGGTTCCACATTTCTCGTTTGTCTACAGACCAGACAAAGAAAGAGGTGTTCTTACACTGTGTAGAAGACCTACATACAATGGGAGTGATCCACCCAGTTCCAATTGCGGAACAAGGGCTGGGTTTTTACTCAAACCTGTTTGTGGTTCCCAAGAAAGAAGGAACTTTCAGACCAATCCTGGATCTCAAAATTCTAAACAAATTCCTCAGAGTCCCATCATTCAAGATGGAGACCATTCGGACAATCTTACCAATGATCCAGGAGGGTCAATATATGACTACCGTGGATCTAAAGGATGCGTATCTGCACATTCCTATCCACAAAGATCATCACCAGTTTCTCAGGTTTGCCTTTCTGGACAAGCATTATCAGTTTGTGGCTCTCCCTTTATGGTTGGCCACTGCTCCTAGAATTTTCACAAAGGTGCTAGGGTCCCTCCTGGCGGTACTTAGACCGCGGGGCATAGCAGTGGCGCCTTATCTAGACGACATCTTAATTCAGGCGTCGACTTTCCAAAGAGCCAAGTCCCACACGGAAATTGTAGTGGCCTTTCTGAGGTCTCACGGGTGGAAGGTGGACATCAAAAAGAGTTTTCTCTCCCCCCTCACAAGAGTTCCCTTCCTAGGAATCCTAATAGACTCTGTAGAAATGAAAATATTTCTGACGGAGGTCAGAAAGTCAAAACTTTAACTACTTGCCGAGCTCTTCATTCCATTCCTCGGCCATCTGTAGCTCCGTGCATGGAGACAATCGGACTAATGGTAGCGGCAATGAACATAGTCCCTTTTGCACGGATGCAACTATGCATGCTCAAACAGTGGAATGGGGATTATGCAGATTTTTCTCCTCAAATACAGTTGGACCAGGGGACCAGAGATTCTCTTCTCTGGTGGTTGTCTCAGGATCACCTGTCTCAGGGAATGTGTTTCTGCAGACCAGAGTGGATCATCGTAACGACCAACGCCAGTCTGTTGGGCTGGGGTGCAGTCTGGGACTCCCTGAAAGCTCAGGGCTTATGGTCTCGGGAAGAAGCTCTTCTCCCGATAAACATTCTGGAACTGAGGGCGATATTCAATGCGCTTCAGGCATGGCCTCAGCTAGCTGCGGCCAAATTCATCAGATTTCAGTCGGACAACTTCACGACTGTAGCTTACGTCAATCATCAAGGCGGGACAAGGAGTTCCCTAGCAATGATGGAAGTAACCAAAATAATCAGATGGGCGGAGGATCACTCTTGCCATCTCTCAGCAATTCACATCCCAGGAGTAGACAACTGGGAGGCGGATTTTCTAAGTCGTCAGACTTTTCACCCGGGGGAGTGAGAACTCCACCCGGAGGTATTTGCCCAGCTGATTCAGTTATGGGGCACTCCAGAATTCGATCTGATGGCGTCCCGTCAGAACACCAAACTTCCTCTTTACGGGTCCAGGTCCCGGGATCCCCAGGCGGTGCTGATAGATGCTCTAGCAGCGCCTTGGTCCTTCAATCTGGCCTATGTTTTTCCACCATTTCCTCTCCTCCCTCGTCTGGTTGCCAGAATCAAGCAGGAGAGGGCTTTGGTGATTCTAATAGCGCCTGCGTGGCCACGCAGGACCTGGTATGCAGACCTAGTGGACATGTCATCTGTGCCACCATGGACACTACCAATGAGGCAGGACCTTCTAATACAAGGTCCTTTCAAACATCCAAATCTAATTTCTCTGCGTCTGACTGCTTGGAGATTGAACGCCTAATTCTATCAAAGCGTGGTTTCTCTGAGTCGGTTGATACCCTGATTCAGGCTAGAAAGCCTGTCACCAGGAAAATCTACCATAAGATTTGGCGAAAATATCTTGTTTGGTGCGAATCCAAGGGTTACTCATGGAGTAAGGTTAGGATTCCCAGAATTTTGTCCTTTCTCCAAGACGGATTGGAGAAAGGATTATCAGCTAGTTACTTAAAGGGACAGATATCTGCTTTGTCTATTCTTTTCTCTTGTTAAGTGTATCCAGTCCACGGATCATCCATTACTTGTGGGATATTCTCCTTCCCAACAGGAAGTTGCTAGAGGATCACCCACAGCAGAGCTGCTATATAGCTCCTCCCCTCACTGCCATATCCAGTCATTCTCTTGCAACTCTCAACTAAGATGGAGGTCGTAAGAGGACTGTGGTGTTTTATACTTAGTTTATTTCTTCAATCAAAAGTTTATTTTTAAATGGTACCGGAGTGTACTGTTTATCTCAGGCAGTATTTAGAAGAAGAATCTGCCTGCGTTTTCTATGATCTTAGCAGAAGTAACTAAGATCCTTTGCTGTTCTCACATATTCTGAGGAGTGAGGTAACTTCAGAGGGGGAATAGCGTGCAGGTTTTCCTGCAATAAGGTATGTGCAGTTAAAATATTTTTCTAGGGATGGAGCTTGCTAGAATTTGCTAGAAAATGCTGCTGATACCGAAGTAATGTAAGTAAAGCCTTAAATGCAGTGATAGCGACTGGTATCAGGCTTATTAATAGAGATACATACTCTTATAAAAGTGTATTTTAAAACGTTTGCTGGCATGTTTAATCGTTTTTTACATATGTTTGGTGATAAAACTTATTGGGGCCTAGTTTTTTCCACATGGCTGGCTTGAATTTTGCCTAGAAACAGTTCCCTGAGGCTTCCCACTGTTGTAATATGAGTGGGAGGGGCCTATTTTGGAGTTTTTTTTGCACAGCAAAAATTACAGACACAGACATCCAGCTTCTTCCTGCATGATCCAGGACTTCTCTGAAGGGCTCAAAAGGCTTCAAAAGTCGTATTGAGGGAGGTAAAAAGCCACAGTAGAGCTGTGGCAGTTGTTGTAACTGTTTAAAAAACGTTTTTGTCATTTGTTATTCCGTTTTTGGTATTAAGGGGTTAATCATCCATTTGCAAGTGCTCTGCTAACTTATTACATACACTGTAAAAATTTTGTTAGTGTAACTGCATTTTTTCACTGTTATTTCAAAATTTGTGTTTCTTAAAGGCGCAGTAACGTTTTTTATATTGCTTGTAAACTTGTTTTAAAGTGTTTTCCAAGCTTGCTAGTCTCATTGCTAGTCTGTTTAAACATGTCTGACACAGAGGAACCTACTTGTTCATTATGTTTGAAAGCCATGGTGGAGCCCCATAGGAGAATGTGTACTAAATGTATTGATTTCACCTTAAACAGTAAAGATCAGTCTTTATCTATAAAAGAATTATCACCAGAGGGTTCTGTCGAGGGGGAAGTTATGCCGACTAACTCTCCCCACGTGTCAGACCCTTCGCCTCCCGCTCAGGGGACGCACGCTAATATGGCGCCAATTACATCAGGGACGCCCATAGCGATTACCTTGCAGGTCATGGCTGCAATCATGAATAATACCCTGTCAGAGGTATTATCTAGATTGCCTGAATTAAGAGGCAAGCGCGATAGCTCTGGGGTTAGGAGAGATACAGAGCGCGCAAATGCTGTTAGAGCCATGTCTGATACTGTGTCACAGTATGCAGAACATGAGGACGGAGAGCTTCAGTCTGTGGGTGACATCTCTGACTTGGGGAAACCTGATTCAGAGATTTCTAATTTTAAATTTAAGCTTGAGAACCTCCGTGTATTGCTTGGGGAGGTATTAGCTGCTCTGAATGACTGTAACACAGTTGCAATTCCAGAGAAATTGTGTAGGCTGGATAGATACTATGCGGTGCCGGTGTGTACTGACGTTTTTCCTATACCTAAAAGGCTTACAGAAATTATTAGCAAGGAGTGGGATAGACCCGGTGTGCCCTTTTCCCCACCTCCTATATTTAGAAAAATGTTTCCAATAGACGCCACTACACAGGACATTTGGCAGACGGTCCCTAAGGTGGAGGGAGCAGTTTCTACTTTAGCAAAGCGTACCACTATCCCGGTTGAGGACAGTTGTGCTTTTTCAGATCCAATGGATAAAAAATTGGAGGGTTACCTTAAGAAAATGTTTATTCAACAAGGTTTTATTTTACAGCCCCTTGCATGCATTGCGCCTGTCACTGCTGGCATTCTGGTTTGAAGCCCTGGAAGAGGCCATCCAGACAACTCCATTGAATGAAATTATTGACAAGCTTAGAACGCTTAAGCTAGCTAACTCATTTGTTTCTGATGCCATTGTTCATTTGACTAAACTAACTGCTAAGAATTCCGGATTCGCCATCCAGGCGCGTAGGGCGCTATGGCTTAAATCCTGGTCAGCTGACGTGACTTCAAAGTCTAAATTACTCAACATTCCTTTCAAGGTGCAGACCTTATTCGGGCCTGGCTTGAAGGAAATTATTGCTGACATTACTGGAGGCAAGGGTCATACCCTTCCTCAGGACAGGGCCAAATCAAAGGCCAAACAGTCTAATTTTCGTGCCTTTCGAAATTTCAAGGCAGGAGCAGCATCAACTTCAATCTTTCAAATTGCCAAGTCTCATACAGAGATAGTTCTGGCATTTCTGAGGTCGCATGGGTGGAAAGTGAACGTGGAAAAGAGTTCTCTATCACCACTCACAAGAGTCTCTCCTTCCTAGGGACTCTTATAGATTCTGTAGAGATGAAAATTTACCTGACGGAGTCCAGGTTATCAAAACTTCTAAATGCTTGCCGTGTCCTTCATTCCATTCCACGCCCGTCAGTGGCTCAGTGCATGGAAGTAATCGGCTTAATGGTAGCGGCAATAGACATAGTGCCATTTGCGCGCCTGCATCTCAGACCGCTGCAATTATGCATGCTAAGTCAGTGGAATGGGGATTACTCAGATTTGTCCCCTCTACTAAATCTGGATCAAGAGACCAGAGATTCTCTTCTCTGGTGGCTTTCTCGGGTCCATCTGTCCAAGGGTATGACCTTTCGCAGGCCAGATTGGACGATTGTAACAACAGATGCCAGCCTTCTAGGTTGGGGCGCAGTCTGGAACTCCCTGAAGGCTCAGGGATCGTGGACTCAGGAGGAGAAACTCCTCCCAATAAATATTCTGGAGTTAAGAGCGATATTCAATGCTCTTCTAGCTTGGCCTCAGCAACACTGAGGTTCATCAGATTTCAGTCGGACAACATCACGACTGTGGCTTACATCAACCATCAAGGGGGAACCAGGAGTTCCCTAGCGATGTTAGAAGCCTCAAAGATAATTCGCTGGGCAGAGTCTCACTCTTGCCACCTGTCAGCGATCCACATCCCAGGCGTAGAGAACTGGGAGGCGGATTTTCTAAGTCGTCAGACTTTTCATCCGGGGGAGTGGGAACTCCATCCGGAGATGTTTGCTCAACTGGTCCATCGTTGGGGCAAACCAGAACTGGATCTCATGGCGTCTCGCCAGAACGCCAAGCTTCCTTGTTACGGATCCAGGTCCAGGGACCCGGGAGCAACGCTGATAGATGCTCTTGCAGCTCCTTGGTTCTTCAACCTGGCCTATGTGTTTCCTCTGCTCCCTCGACTGATTGCCAAAATCAAACAGGAGAGAGCATCAGTGATTCTGATAGCTCCTGCGTGGCCACGCAGGACCTGGTATGCAGACCTAGTGGACATGTCATCTCTTCCACCATGGACTCTGCATCTGAGGCAGGACCTTCTAATACAAGGTCCTTTCAATCATCCAAATCTACTTTCTCTGAGACTGACTGCATGGAGATTGAACGCTTGATTCTATCAAGGCGTGGCTTCTCCGAGTCAGTCATTGATACCTTAATACAGGCTCGGAAGCCTGTCACCAGGAAAATCTACCATAAGATATGGTGTAAATATCTTTATTGGTGTGAATCCAAGAGTTACTCATGGAGTAAGGTTAGGATTCCTAGGATATTGTCCTTTCTCCAAGAGGGTTTGGACAAAGGCTTATCAGCTAGTTCTTTAAAAGGACAGCTCTCTGCTCTGTCTATTCTTTTGCACGAGCGTCTGGCAGAAGTTCCAGACGTCCAGGCATTTTGTCAGGCTTTGGTTAGGATTAAGCCTGTGTTTAAAACTGTTGCTCCCCCGTGGAGCTTAAACTTGGTTCTTAAAGTTCTTCAGGGAGTTCCGTTTGAACCCCTTCATTCCATTGATATTAAACTTTTATCTTGGAAAGTTCTGTTTTTGATGGCTATTTCCTCGGCTCGAAGAGTCTCTGAGTTATCTGCCTTACATTGTGATTCTCCTTATCTGATTTTTCATTCAGACAAGGTAGTTCTGTGTACCAAACCTGGGTTTTTACCTAAGGTGGTTTCTAACAGGAATATCAATCAAGAGATTGTTGTTCCATCATTGTGTCCTAATCCTTCTTCAAAGAAGGAACGTCTTTTGCATAATCTGGACGTAGTCCGTGCCTTGAAGTTTTACTTACAGGCTACTAAAGATTTTCGTCAAACATCTGCCCTGTTTGTCGTTTACTCTGGACAGAGGAGAGGTCAAAAAGCTTCGGCAACCTCTCTCTCCTTTTGGCTTCAGAGCATAATACGCTTAGCCTATGAGACTGCTGGACAGCAGCCCCCTGAAAGGATTACAGCTCATTCTACTAGAGCTGTGGCTTCCACCTGGGCCTTTAAAAATGAGGCCTCTGTTGAACAGATTTGCAAGGCTGCGACTTGGTCTTCGCTTCACACCTTTTCAAAATTTTACAAATTTGACACTTTTGCTTCTTCGGAGGCTGTTTTTGGGAGAAAGGTTCTACATGCAGTGGTTCCTTCCGTTTAAGTTCCTGCCTTGTCCCTCCCATCATCCGTGTACTTTAGCTTTGCTATTGGTATCCCACAAGTAATGGATGATCCGTGGACTGGATACACTTAACAAGAGAAAACATAATTTATGCTTACCTGATAAATTTATTTCCCTTGTAGTGTATCCAGTCCACGGCCCGCCCTGTCCTTTTAAGGCAGGTCTAAATTTTAATTAAACTACAGTCACCACTGCACCCTATGGTTTCTCCTTTCTCGTCTTGTTTCGGTCGAATGACTGGATATGGCAGTGAGGGGAGGAGCTATATAGCAGCTCTGCTGTGGGTGATCCTCTTGCAACTTCCTGTTGGGAAGGAGAATATCCCACAAGTAATGGATGATCCGTGGACTGGATACACTACAAGAGAAATAAATTTATCAGGTAAGCATAAATTATGTTTTTCACAAACGTCTGGCAGAGGTACCAGACGTTCAAACGTTTAGTCAGGCTTTAGTCAGAATCGAGCCTGTTTATAGATCTGTGGCTCCGCCATGGAGTCTGAATTTAGTTCTTTCAGTTCTGCAAGGGGTTCCGTTTGAACCTTTACATTCCATAAATATTAAGCTTTTATCTTAGAAAGTTTTGTTTTTGGTAGCTATCTCTTCTGCTCGAAGAGTTTCAGAGTTATCTGCCTTACAGTGTGATTCACCTTACCTGGTGTTCCATGCAGATAAGGTAGTTTTGCGTACCAAACCCGGTTTTCTTCCTAAGGTTGTGTCTAATAAGAATATTAATCAGGAAATTGTTGTTCCTTCTCTGTGTCCTAATCCTTCGTCGAAGAAGGAACGTCTGTTACACAATCTTGATGTGGTTCGTGCTTTAAAGTTCTATTTACAAGCAACTAAGGATTTCAGACAAACAACTTCTTTGTTATCTATTCTGGTAAGAGGAGAGGTCAGAAGGCGACCGCTACCTCTCTTTCCTTTTGGCTGAAAAGGATCATCCGTTTGGCCTATGAGACTGCTGGCCAGCAGCCTCCTGAAATAATTACTGCTCATTCTACCAGAGCAGTGGCTTCCACATGGGCTTTTAAAAATTGAGGCTTCTGTTGAACAGATTTGTAAGGTAGTGACTTGGTCTTCGCTGCATACTTTTTCCAAATTTTACAAATTCAATATTTTTGCTTCTTTGGAGGCTATTTTTGGGAGAGAGGTTTTAAAAGCAGTGGTGCCTTCCGTTTAAGGTACCTGTCTTGTTCCCTCCCTTCATCCGTGTCCTAAAGCTTTGGTATTGGTATCCCACAAGTAAAGGATGAATCCGTGGACTGGATACACCTTACAAGAGAAAACATAATTTATGCTTACCTGATAAATTTCTTTCTCTTGTGGTGTATCCAGTCCACGGCCCGCCCTGTCATTTTAAGACAGGTGGTTTTTATTTTTAAACTACAGTCACCACTGCACACTATGGTTTCTCCTTTTTCTTCCTAACCTTCGGTCGAATGACTGGGGGTGGAGCTAGAGGGGGAGCTATATGGACAGCTCTGCTGTGTGCTCTCTTTGCCACTTCCTGTTGGGAAGGAGAATATCCCACAAGTAAAGGACGAATCCGTGGACTGGATACACCACAAGAGAAATAAATTTATCAGGTAAGCATAAATTCTGTTTTTCAGAGCCTCATGTCTCTCAGGATGATGCTGTTTGGGCATTGCCACAGCTTTCTCCTCAAACGTTCCAAGCTTTAATAGCTACGCATATAGTGCCCTACATTTCCTCTGTCTCCTGGAGGAGTTTATTTGCTGCAGAAATGGCTGCACAGGTATCTTCTGCTGTACCTGCGAAATTATCTGCTTTTCCTATGCTCAAGGGAAAGCGCAAGAGGAAGATTAGAGATTCAGATAGTAAGGTTTCTGTTCCATCTCCTGCTACACAGATTGCCCTCCCTCATATGTCTGATGAGGAGGATACGTTGGTAGCTCCTGAGGATGAAATCTCAGATTCAGACAGTATAATTCCTTTATCTGATACTGAAGAAGTACACTTCTGATTTAAGCCTTAACACCTTTGTGTACTGTTAAAGGAGGTATTAGCTGATTTGGAAGACTCCAATACTCTTGTTGCTGTCAACCCCAGGAAATCTAGTATAAATTCTATGATGTTCCTTCCTCTGTGGAGGTGTTTTCTGTTCCAGACCGTGCAACGAAGATTTGCTCACAGGAATGGGAGAAGCCAGGGGTAATTTTCTCCCCGTCTTTAAAAAGATGTTTCCTGTCGCTGTCTCCATTAGATTCATGGAGCACAGTGCCCAAAGTAGAAGGGGCTTTTTCTACTCTGGCTGAGAGAAATACTATCCCTATAGAGGAGGGCTGCTCTTTCGTGAATCCGTGGACAAAAAGGCTGGTGACTTATTTGTTAAAGATGTATGTTCATCAAGATTTTCAGACACCTTGTCTGATTTGATTTGGGAGACTTCTTTGGAGAAGATCCAAGACAGGATTGAGGCTCTCAAACTAGCCAATTCCTTTATTTCTGATGCTCCCGTGAAAATTTTAGCTGGTAGTCTAGATATCTGGCTTCTCTGTCTTAGCCACAGAGTGTGGTGGCTAAACTCTTCAGCCGATGTTACTTCTAATTCCAAGTTTTTGTCGCTCCCTTTCAAGGGTAAGACCTTGTTTGAGCCTGGTCCGGCTGAAATGATTTCTGATATTATGGGTGGAAAAGGGCCTTTTCTACCATTAGTCAAGAAGCACAGCCCTTAAGGACGTCAGCTACTTTAGTTCCTTTCGTATCTTCAAAGGAAATTTTTCTTGGAAACCCATTCAGTTTTGGATATGAGATGTCCCAGTTGGGTTGTGGACATAGTATTTCAGGGTTACAGAATTAAATTTTAAAATTTTCCCTCCCAGGGGCAAATTCCACCTCCCTTGTTTACCTGCAGTCTATATATGAGAGGTATTCTTGAACTATGTCCAGGACCTTCCTTCCTGGGAGTGATAGTTCCAGTAAGGGAACAGGGCCTAGGGTTCTGTTCAATTTTGTTATTGGTTCCCAATAAAGAGGGAGTTTTTCAACCCTTTCTAGACCTTAAGAGTCTCAACTAATTGCCCAGAGTGCCATCCTTCTAATGGGAAATCTTTTGTTCCGTTCCTCTTTTCCAAGAGGCTCAGTTCATGACGACCATGGACCTGAAGGATACATATCTTCATGTCCTTTTTCAGGGATCAATTTAAGTTCCTGAGATTTGCCCTTATAGACAATCACTTTCAGTTTGTGGATCTGGGGGCTCTCTTTGCAGGGATTCTGGGAAGAGTTCCCTTGTTATAGCTACAAGGGTAGTTTTCTTAGGGACCATAATAGATTCCCTATCCTATAAAGAATTTTCTGACAGAGGTTGGAAATTTCTGATTCTTTCCTCTTGCCTCTCTTCGACCATCAGTGGCTCACTGTATGGTTATTTGGTCTGATGGTCATTCTCATGGACATCTTCCCTTTGCTTGATCTCATTTGTGAGCTCTGCAGTTATGCATGCTAAGATAATGGTACGGAGTCCTTTCGGTTTTGTCTCAGAGGATAGATCTGGACAGTCGATAAGATACTCTCTCCTGTGGTGGCCTTCTCAGGAGCATCTGGCTCAGGGCACATGTTTTCAGAGACCTTCCTGGGTGTTTGGGCCACAGACGCCAGCCTGCTAAGGTTGGGGAGCAGTCTGGGATTTGTTACAGGCGCAGGGTCTATGGACTCGAGAGGAGTCTGCTCTTTCTAAATATCTTGGAGTTGAAAGTGATTTTCAATGCTCTGATTGCTTGACCTTGGTTGTCCTTTGCCCGCCCAGTTTATCGGGTTCCAGTCGGGCTTTATCACCTCAGTGGTTTACATCAAAGGAATTCAGAGTTCCTTAGCCATGAAGGAGGTGGTTTAGATTATTCAGTGGGTGGAAGCTCACATTTGTTTGTCTTTCTGCCATCCACATTCCAGGACTGGACAACTGGGAATCGAATTTCCTGAGCAGACAGTCCTTTTTTCATCCAGGGGAGTGGGCTCTCCATCTGAAGGTGTTCTTCAGGTTAACCCTCAAATGGGGGGTACTGGTGTTGGTTCTGATGACGTCTCGGCAGATTGTTAACCTTTCCAGGTATGGTTCAAGGTTGTGAGATCCGCAGGCTGCCCTGATGATAGATCTGGCAGTTCCTTGGGATTTCGGTGTAGCTTCCCGGTTTCCTCTGTTTGCGCTCCTTCCACGAGTCTTTGCTCGTATCAAATAGGAGAGAGCATCAGTATTTCTAATGGCTCCTGCATGGCCTTGCAGGATCTGGTATACTGACTTAGTGAAGCATCTCTGCCACCTTGGAGGTTACCTTTAAAGAAGGACCTTCTAGCTTAGGGTCCATTCCTCCATCTTAATATCGTTTCTCTGAAGCTAACTGCTTGGAGATTGAAGCTTTGTTCGGTCTAAGCGTAGATTTTCTGGGTTGGTCATGGAGACCATGATCCAGGCTCGCAAGACCGTTTATTAATAGTTTCTCTAAGGGTATGATTCACACACACACAAAAAAAGGTATATACATCATAGGGCTACTCTTGGAGTAGAGAGAGGATTCCTAGAATTTGGACTTTTCTCCAGGAAGGTCTGGAGAAAGGATTGTCAGTCAGTTATCTGGAAGGGTCCGATTTCTGCTTTTTCCGGTGTCTGGCGGGTGTGCCAGATGTTCCATCTTTTTGACAGGCTTTGGTCAGTCTCAGGCCTGTCTTTGTCTGTTGCTCCTCCTTGAAGCCTTAATTTTGTTCTTAAAGGGACCTATAACACCTTCAAAAAATCCTTTAAACTAACTTATACTGATTAATAATAACAAACTACGAATGAATCTCTATTCTTAAGGGTCAGTTTACCGCAATCAGTTCAATTAGTGTCTTCAATCCAGCACTTGGTAAAGCTATATATGCCGCCATATTGCCACACGGGCACAGCAGTCAAGTGATGCACATGGCACATACTTTTATTAATCAAGTCAGAGGATAATCGGAACACTCGCTCACCGTGGAGCTGAGCGAGTGCTACATTAGCTGTATATATTATTATATTTATCTTATGTGCCTCATATAAAAAACATTCAGTTTGTGAATGCATTCTAATAAAAGCACTGAAACTTTTTTTGCATTATAAATACATCTGCACTATTGAATGCAGCACAGCTGCAGGAATGCACAGTCACACCTCCGTGAATGGTTGTAATTTATCTTGGGAAACTACGGAGGGGGAGAAGGAGAGGGGGCATGTTCATTGGAAGATGGCAGCTCTGCTGAATAAGTGAATAACTAATGGTTTTCCAGCTGCTATCTTCCAATGGAACCTGCCTCCTCCCCCTCCCTGTAGTTTGCTATGAGAAATCACAACCGTTCAGAGGTGTGCATTCCTTGAGCGGGAGAAGGCATGTTCTGTTGGAAGATAGCAGCTGGAAAACTAACAGTGCATACATTAGTTATTCACTTATTCAGCAGAGCTGCTATCTTCCAAGGAACATGCCCCCTCCCCCTCCGTAGTTTGCTAAGATAAATTATAACCGTTCATGGAGGTGTGACTGTGCATTCCTGGAGCTGTGCTGCATTCAATAGTCCAGATGTATTTATAATGCAAAAAAGTTTCAGTGCTTTTATTAGAATGCATTCACAAACTGAATGTTTTTTATATGAGGCACATAAGATAAATGTAATAATATATACAGCTAATGTAGCACTCGCTCAGCTCCACAGAGAGCGAGTGTTCTGATAATTCTCCTCTAAACTGAATAAATAAGAGTATGTGCATCACATGACTGCTGTGTCTGTGAGTAAAACGTGCGTTACAATATGGCTGCAAACATAGCAGCATTGAGAGCAGTATCAGCATTCTGTTTGACAACATTATCCTGCACATACTGGGGGTAAACTGCGCAGAGTGCATACACATCCTTGATTACTAGATATGAATTATATTTGATTGACAGCAGAAGTTAGTTTGCAGAATTTGCAGCAGGTGTTTAGTGTCCCTTTTTAAAGGCTTTGTAGCAGGCTCTTTTTGATCCTTTGCATTCCATAGATTCTGTTATCTTGAATATGGAGAGTCCACGACCCCGCCCTTAAATTTAAGACCGCCATTTTTTGTCTAAACCTCTCAGGCACCTCTACACCTTTGTGTTATTTATGTTCCATTTCCTTTCGGTCGAATGACTGGGGATTGTGGGTAGGTGAGTGATACTTAACAGCTTTGCTGTTGTGCTCTTTGCCGCCTCCTGCTGGCCAGGAGTTATATTCCCACTAGTAATTGATGACATCGTGGACTCTCCATATTCGCAAAGACATTTATCAGGTAAGCATAAATTTTTTATTTTTTTTTGAGGTGCAGGTCAGGATAACTGGTTTTTCTGGGAAATCTCTTTATTTGAATTTGGTTTTTAGATCTCTGAGCAGTGTTTATGGCGCTAAAGGTTTGGGAAGTCTGTGTATCTGTTTCATAATTGTAAGTTCCCTTGGCAATAGGGCCATCAATTCCTTCTGTATTTGTTTGATAAATTTTGTCCAGTCTCTTTAAAAATAGTATTTTGCTTTTATCTTGTACCCATGGACAGCACTGCCGAATTTGTTGGTGCTTTATAAAGTATAAATATTAATAATGTTCATATTCAATTAGACTTGGAGTTGTGTAGTCTACCATGTTTTAGTGAGTTTTCTGTTTTTCAGGGCATTTGAACTCATTTTCACATTTACTGAGTTGTTAGTTGATTCATCCCATCTAGTGTTCTCTGCTCACTGATGTTTTTGCTTAACATCTCTAGGAAATAGTATTTTCCACTATTAGATCTCCTCGGCAGAGACCCTAATGCCTTTTCCCTTTTTTATGTTTTTACCTTGGAGGATAAACAAACTAGTCTGAACCTTCAATTGCTTTTTCACTTGCAAGTGTTAGTAACTCAAGACTGACAAATAAATTGGGGTTCTTCTACTGAGTTCTAGAGCAGGACATAGTTTATTGGCCTTCCCCAGAATCCATATCTCA
This sequence comes from Bombina bombina, assembly GCF_027579735.1. Lineage (NCBI taxonomy): Eukaryota > Metazoa > Chordata > Amphibia > Anura > Bombinatoridae > Bombina > Bombina bombina. The sequence goes on along the minus strand of NC_069503.1, from coordinate 556,027,818 downwards.
GGTCTTAGTAAATGAAAAGTGCCCAAAGACAGAAGTGCTTGCAGCACAGTTTTTGTCCTGAATTCCACTCGTGGGATTATAGATTACTAGGCTTGTTTATGATTGTAAGTGGAACTGGTATTCAAGGCAATCACGTTCTAATAGTTTTTATTTTAAATATATTCTTCCAGCTTAATAAACACTTGATATGAACCTTGTTGCTCTGATGTAGGCAGGTTTTCTACACACCCTTGCTTTAAAGGGATACTAAACCCAAATAAAAGATTTAGCCACCAATCCGCAAGTGCTACCCAGGTGCAGAAACAAAAATGGGGCAGCTCCTAAGCTTAGTTTGCTGCTTTTCAAATAAAGATAGCAAGAGAACAAAGAAAATTGATAATAGAGCATGCAATTTTAAGCAACTTTCTAATTTACTCCTATCTGAATAATGAAAGAAAAAATTTGGGTTTAGTATCCCTTTCTATATAAATATGCTTTGGAACAAACCCACCAGTACTGAAATCCTTCAACATTGTGAAATAAAAGTAGGTTTAGTCTTGACAATAAATAGTTGTAAAATATGAAAACATGCACTGTTTGACACAAATTGTTGATTCTTGTCTATATTTGTCATTCCACATTCAAACCTTTCTCCAATATACTCAAATATGTACTTGCTTAGCTGTACATGAAATAATGTAAGCAGTGTGTCGGGAGTACTCACCCCTTTAGACTTCTCAACACCACTGGAGGACATCTATTCAATAGTTTTTACTTTTAATTTTTCAGTGATTTTGTAAATACTAGGCTCTTGAATGTGGGGAAAACCTAAATAATATATATATGTATATATGTATGTATGTGTGTGTGTGTATATATATGTATATATGTGTGTGTGTGTATATGTATGTATATATGTATGTGTGTGTGTATATATATATATATATATATATATATATATATATATGTGTGTGTATATATATATTATTTACTTTGCATTATAAACAACTTGCAGAAATATGAGAATGATAGTGTTTGAATCAAATTGTCTCTCACTTCTTTGTAGGAACATGTCTTCTGGGTGGTATCTCTGAATACTCTTTTTATTCTGGTTTTTGGTACGTATTCATACCCTATCATTATAAAATGTTTTAGCTTAAATTTACCGACTACAAATTAAAAGATAAGTAATGATGTATGAAAACTCTTGCTTTAACGAATGCCATTAATACAGTGTATATTTGAAAAGTTTATATTCAAAATCAATAGGTATTATTAAAATTATTTTCCAAAATCTGCAGAAATTATTAAAAATGTATGTCGGTCATTTTCAGTGTAACACCTCTGTGATAGTTTGGAGGAATGGAATGTTGGTCACTATTGATTTGTTTTATGCTTACTCTATTGACAGCCAGTGGCCTGCTAATCCGGTCCAAAAATAAATGCACATAGATGAATTATATCTTTGAATACAAACATATTTGAAATATACATGTATTGGCAAAATGCTTCTAATAAAAGTTATTACTGTTTTAGTAACATTTTTCTGTGCATGTGAAGCATAGAGAGATATTCTCCGTGCACCAGCATTTTAAATACTGCAGCTGCTCAGAGTGCCATTGGGGCTTAGATCATGTCAGCAATTAACAAATTGAGTCATTACCAGATGGTACAAGCACCATAGGCTCTCTGAGTAAGTGCTTTGTTTAAAATGATGGTTCAGGACACATACTTAAATACACTTTTGAAACGGCTATAGCTTTTTTTTAGAAGCATTTTTGCCAATACATGTATATTACAAATATACTTCTATTCAAAACTGAAATGTAGTCATGTGGATTCCAATTTTGGCTGGAATTGCGTTAGAAGTAAGCTTGTTGCGCTTGTATTATGAGTTAAAAGTAAACTGTTTTCGTTCGCACAATAACCCGAGAATCGCAAAAAGTCAAACTTAGAATATCGCATGCACGTTCACGTATTCCCCCTTAGAAGTCAAAGGAGAAAAAAAAGAGTGCATATTCTCATGTGCTTGCTCTACTTCATGGAAGGTCAGACTTAAAGAACTCCTGTCTTTCACCACAATGCAAGCAGCCAGGCCCTTTTTAACTACATCCTTCAGGTTAGATCTGGCCCTCTGTGTGGTGTTCTTGGCACCAATGAGCAGAATACTGGCATCAGTAATGTATCGAGAAAGCAGTTCTACACTCATTTGGTACTATATTTTTAAATCTGAGTACAGTAAACTGAATTAACCGGCACCCATGGGGATTAGTAGATTCCGGATAAGTGTATTTCTGGTTGCTTGAGTTACTATTAAAAATAGGCCTAACTAGTTCTATAACCCAGATTTTACTATAAACGCTGTATTTACTTGATACTCTATTAATATTTAAATACATACAAGGGTTAGTGTAGCATAGGAGTCCTGGGACATCAATTACTGTGCCTGTCTATTGGTCTATCTACATGATCCGGACTGTTTGTTTGTTAAAGAGCACATTTATGTTCTAACATGTTTCCTTTTTTTTTTGCCGTTTGCTCGAGTTCCGGATAACTGAGAGTCTACTGTAGTTTGTTTATTTAAAAATTACATTGTGGATTAAACGAAATAATTTAACTAAAATTTGTTTTTATTTTACTCTGAGGTTTTAAATTTAATGTGAGTGTAATGTGACCTACCTGCCATATAACAATGTATGAGCTACTCTTATCTAAATGGACAAGATCGTTTATAATGCCAGGTGTTTATTCTAGCTGCTTTAAAAATTGTATTTCCATATTCTTTTACTAAATAGTCTCTTTAAGGGAACTCATAAGTAATATTTGAGCTCTCTTTCAGTTTGGTCAGATGCATTGGGAAAATATTTTGCCTGCCTAATAGGAGAAAAGATAAATATTTTTAGATATGAGCAGAGCTTAAGACTGTCATGATAAAAATTACTGTTGCATAAATTCTATTATTAATGAAATACAACTAGAAACATTATTTTTAATATGTAATAGTTACTATAGCAAAGTAGCTACACTGCTAAGATCTGCAGTGCATGGAGTGGGCCATGCATGGCTTAAACTGTAACTTTAGAGCGCAGATTCAGCTTTCTTCATTATTATGCAGAGAATAGCTATCAAGAAACTTTACAAATACGATATACATTTAAAGGTTAGTATATCTTGGCTTTGAACGACTGCAAAAAAAAAAATGGAAAAGGTGGCTAGTCTGATCTTTTTGTTTACATCCTGAAAAACATTACCAGCGCAAGTGTGCCTCATGAAAGGAGGAGAGTATAAGGTCGTGAGCAGGACGAAGGGGACGGGAGGGAGAGTATCTGGAGACAAGGTCTGAGATATAAGGGGGAGCAGTTCAGTTGAGGGCTTTGTATGTCAGAGTGAGAATTTTGTGTTTAATCCTGGAGGCAACAGGAAGCCAGTGAAGGGATTGGCATAGAGGTGCAGCAGATGAAGTGACGTATAAGGAAGATGAGCCTGGCAGAGGCATTCATTATGGATTGTAAAGGAGCTAGGCAGCAGCTGGGGAGACCAGATAGGACAGAGTTGCAGTAATCGAGGCGGGAAAGGAGAGAGTGGATTAAAATCTTAGTTGTGTCTTATGTAAGGACGTGTTGTCTAATTTTAGAGATGTTTTAAGGTGGAAGTGGCAGGATTTAGCCAAGGACTGAATGTGAGGAGTGAAAGAAAGATCTGAGTTAAGTGTGACCCCAAGACATTGGGCATGCGGGGTAGGGGTAATCATGGAGTTGTCTACAGTTATAGAGAGATTGGGGGTGGAGGGGGGAGAAATAAGGAGCTTGGTTTTGCAGAGTTTTAGCTTGAGGTAGTGAGAGGACATCCAGGAAGAGATGTGAGAAACGGTTAGTGACACGGGTTAGCAAGGAAGGAGATAGGTCTGAAGTAGATTTTGGGCGGCATACAAATGATATTGGAACCCATGGGACTTTATTAGGGAACCTAATGATGACGAGTAGATTGAGAAGAGGACAGAGCCTTGCGGTACCCCAACAGAAAGTGGTAACTGGGTAGAGGAGGCCCCAGGCTACACTAAAGGTACGGTTTGACAGGTAGGAAGAGAACCACGAGAGTGCTGTGTCACAAATGCCGAAGGATTGGAGGGTTTGGAGCAAAAGAGGGTGGTCAACAGTATCAAAGGCTGCAGAGAGAAGTGGCCTTATGATTTTGCTGTAAGTAGGTCAATGGTAACCTTAACGATTGCTGTTTTTGTAGAGTGATGGGTACGAAATCCAGATTCCAGTGTGTCAAGGAGGGAGTTTAATGTAAGGAAATGGGATAGGCCGTGCATATACTAGCTGATTTTGTTTCTGATGGAGTCTATTTTGTTATTGAAGTGGCTGGCAAAGTCTTGAGCTGACAGAGATTGTATTAGGAGGTGGGCGGAGAAGAGTATTGAAAGTGGATAACAGATGTTTTGGATTTGAAGAAAGAGTAGAGATAAGAGTAGAGAAGTAATGTTGCTTATAGAGATTAAGGGCAGAATAGTAGGAGTTTACTTTGAATTAAGTAAATGATCTGAACTCCAAGATTTTCTCCAGTGCCGCTCAGCAGTACTGGAACATCTGCATAGGTACCATGTCAGGAGTATGCCAGTGCTGAGGATGAGTGTGATTTCCGAGCAATGGTAAGAGGGGCCAGATTGTCAAGGACCGATGTAAGGGTGGAATTATAGTGGCATATTGGTCAGGGCAGGAGAAGGAGATGGATGAGAGGAGAGGTTTGAGAGAATTGACAAGCTGTTGCTGATCTACTGACAAAATGCGTCTGTGGAGTTTGGTATGAGGAGTAGGAGGGAGAGTTGTAGGTAGGTATGAGATGTTGCAAGTGAGGAGATGGTGGTCAGAAAGAGGAAAAGGAGTTTGTGAAGTTTGAAATAGTGCATCGATGGCTAAAGATCAGGTCAAGGGAGTGACCATCTTTGTGAGTGGGAGAGTCAGTCTATTATAACAAACCGAAAGAGGAAGTGAGTTGCAGAAGTTGTTTTGCAGATGAGGCAGTGGGATTGTCAAGAGGGATATTAAAATCGCCAAGAATGAGGGCAGGGGTGTCTGAGGAAAGGAAATAAGGTAGCCAGGCATCCAAGTGATCTAGAAATTGAGTTGAGTATCCAGTGGGTCGGTAAATGACTGCAACACGTGAGATTTGGAGAGAATTAGGCCATTAATAGACCTATTCATCCTCCATGGAATTGTATTAAGTTCTTCTGTTAACCAAGGACCTCCCTTGAACCTTTGTTCAGCATAGTTTTTTATATTTTGTCCTGGAGGTTCTTTATTTTTAAATCAGCTAGAAGAATTTTAAATTTCTTTTCTTTCCTTTGATTCTCCCCTATTTCCTGGGTTCTTATAATAGGTACGATGAACAGCCTTATTCTTATGTTTTTTTTTTTTTTCTCTCTAAAATTATTGCACCTTCTTTTAATCCTCTAGAGCGTTACATATATTTCTTTAAGTTACTAAGGTTTCCAAAGTTCAGTTTGTTTTTTTCTCTATTCTGGTTTCCGTACAGGCAAGAAGGCTAATGGTATCTCTAGCTTTTGGTTCAATGAACTGATATTCAGAACTTCTTGGTGGCAGAGAAATCTCCTCCTAGGCATATCTCAGCTTATTCTTCCAGTTCAGTTGCTACCTCCTGGGCTGTCATAAATTATGCATATATTGGAGCAGATTTTTTCTCTGCGCAATTTTTTTTTTAAAAATTTTCAGTTTTTATGTGTTTGCTTTTTGGGAAACTGTTTTTGGCAGGAAACTCCTTTAGGCTGCAGGGTCTGGCAAATTTGGAACTGCCTTATTTTGTCCTTCCCTTTCCTTAACATAGACTCTTAGCTTGGGTATTAAATCCCAAATGTTATGGATTTCCTATAAACTCCTCCATAATATGACCCCCCCCCACACTAAATTTATGCTTACCTGATCATTTTATTTTCTTTCAGGATGAGCCCGTTTCAATCTTTAAGCGACAGTTCTAATTTGCACCTCTGTAGTCCCTGCTTTTCTTTCCTACCTATCGGTTTCCTTTTTCTCCTTGGCTATACATTTAAACTGAGGGGAGGTGGGAAGGGATTAAAGCTCTTTCTCCAACATAGGTGTGTCCGGTCCACGGCGTCATCCTTACTTGTGGGATATTCTCTTCCCCAACAGGAAATGGCAAAGAGCCCAGCAAAGCTGGTCACATGATCCCTCCTAGGCTCCGCCTTCCCCAGTCATTCTCTTTGCCGTTGTACAGGCAACATCTCCACGGAGATGGCTTAGAGTTTTTTGGTGTTTAACTGTAGTTTTTATTATTCAATCAAGAGTTTGTTATTTTAAAATAGTGCTGGTATGTACTATTTACTCTGAAACAGAAAAGAGATGAAGATTTCTGTTTGTAAGAGGAAAATGATTTTAGCAACCGTTACTAAAATCGATGGCTGTTTCCACACAGGACTGTTGAGAGAACTTCAGTTGGGGGAAACAGTGAGCAGACTTTTGCTGCTTGAGGTATGACACATTTCTAACAAGACGATGTAATGCTGGAAGCTGTCATTTTCCCTATGGGATCCGGTAAGCCATTTTTATTACATAAAGAAAAAAAGGGCTTCACAAGGGCTTTTAAGACTGTAGACATTTTCTGGGCTAAAACGATTGATATATAAGCATATTTTATACTTCATAGCTTTGAGGAATTATTTTATTCTTGGGAATTATGTAAAATAACCGGCAGGCACTGTATTGGACACCTTATTCTCTAGGGGCTTTCCCTAATCATAGGCAGAGCCTCATTTTCGCGCCTCTATTGCGCACTTGTTTTTGGGAAGCATGACATGCAGATGCATGTGTGAGGAGCTCTGATACATAGAAAAGACTTTCTGAAGGCGTCATTTGGTATCGTATTCCCCTTTGGGCTTGGTTGGGTCTCAGCAAAGCGGATACCAGGGACTGTAAAGGGGTTAAATATAAAAACGGCTCCGGTTCCGTTATTTTAAGGGTTAAAGCTTTCAAATTTGGTGTGCAATACTTTTAAGGCTTTAAGACACTGTGGTGACATTTTGGTGAATTTTGAACAATTCCTTCATACTTT
>NC_069503.1:555964530-556020654 GCF_027579735.1 Bombina bombina | reverse complement strand
TGGATTAATTGAGTGGAAGACTCCACATCTTGGGTATTGATATCCCATATGTCACTAGCTCATGGACTCTTGCCAATTATATGAAAGAAAACATGATTTATGTAAGAACTTACCTGATAAATTCATTTCTTTCATATTGGCAAGTCCATGATGCCAACCCTTTTTATGGTGGTTATGATTTTGTATAAAGCACAATTATTTCCAAATTTCCTTTTATGCTTTCTACTCCTTTCTTTATCATCCCACTGCTTGGATATTCGTTAAACTGAATTGTGGGTGTGGTGAAGGGTGTATTTATAGGCATTTTGAGGTTTGGGAAACTTTGCCCCTCCTGTTAGGATTGTATATCCCATATGCCATGTCACTAGCTCATGGACTCTTGCCAATATGAAAGAAATGAATTTATCAGGTAAGTTCTTACATAAATTATGTTTTCTCCAACATTGGTGTGTCCGGTCCACGGCGTCATCCTTACTTGTGGAAATATCTCTTCCCCAACAGGAAATGGCAAAGAGTCCCAGCAAAGCTGGCCATATAGTCCCTCCTAGGCTCCGCCCACCCCAGTCAAGATTTCTGTTTGTGAGAGGAAGATGATTTTAGCAGACAGTAACTAAAATCGATTGCTGTTTCCACATAGGACTGTTGAGATGAAGTAACTTCAGTTGGGGGAAACAGTTAGCAGACTTTTCTGCTTAAGGTATGACTAGCCATATTTCTAACAAGACCATGTAATGCTGGAAGGCTGTCATTTCCCCTCATGGGGACCGGTAAGCCATTTTCTTAGTCAAACAAACAGAATAAAGGGCTTAATATGGGCTAAAAAACTGGTAGACATTTTTCTCCTGTTAAGTGTAGTCAGTCCACGGGTCATCCATTACTTATGGGATATTAACTCCTCCCTAACAGGAAGTGCAAGAGGATCACCCAAGCAGAGCTGCTATATAGCTCCTCCCCTCTACGTCACACCCAGTCATTCTCTTGCACCTAACTAATAGATAGGATGTGTGAGAGGAGTGTGGTTATTAAATTTAGTTTTTTATTACTTCAATCAAAAGTTTGTTGTTTTAAACAGCACCGGAGTGTGTTGTTTCTTCTCAGGCAGTATTAGAAGAAGAATCTACCTGAGTTTGTGTATGATCTTAGCGGACGTAACTAAGATCCATTTGCTGTTCTCGGCCATTCTGAGGAGCGAGGTAACTTCAGAACAGGGGACAGCGGGCAGGGTTCACCTGCAAAGAGGTATGTTGCAGTATATTATTTTCTAAGGAATGGAATTGACTGAGAAAATACTGCTAATACCAATATAATGTAAGTACAGCCTTAAATGCAGTAGTAGCAACTGGTATCAGGCTGATATGTATGTATGTTGGCACTGAAGTATTTCTGGGGAATGGCACTTCACTAAGAAAATACGGTATACATATAACTTATAGCCTTTCTGCAGTGATAGCGACTAGCAACAGGCTTTTATTATTGTTTCATATATTTAAAACGTTTACTGGCAGGTTAATCGTTTTTCTCTCTGAGGTACTTGGTGAAAATTTATGGGCATTATTTTCCACTTGGCTGTCGTTTATTTTGAATAAAATCAGTTTACTGGCTTCCCCACTGCTGTATTATGAGTGGGAGGGGCCTATTTTGGCGCTTTTACTACGCATTAAAAATTCAGTCAGTCTTCCTTATTCTCCCTGCATGATCCAGGACGTCTCTACAGAGCTCAGGGGTCTCCAAAACTAGTTTGAGGGAGGTAATCACTCACAGCAGACCTGTGAGACTGTGCTTTGACTGTGATAAAAACGTATTTATTTGATTGTCAATCGTTTTTTGGTATTAAGGGGTTAATAATCCATTTGCTGATGGGTGCTATCCTTTGCTAAATTAATGCATTTCATATGAAAAATTGATTGCTATAACTAAACCGGTTCATTGTTATATCAAAGTGACAGTTTTTTTGTGTGCTTCTTAAAGGCACAGTAACGTTTTTTTATATTGCTTGTAAATTCATTTGAAAAGTATTTTCCAAGCTTGCTAGTCTAATTGCTAGTTTGTTTAAACATGTCTGACACAGAGGAATCTCTTTGTGCAATATGTTCAAAGGCCAAGGTGGAGCCCAATAGAAATTTATGTACTAATTGCATTGATGCTACTTTAAATAAAAGCCAATCTGTACAAGTTAAGCAAAATTCACCAGAGAACGAGGGGGAAGTTATGCCGACTAACTTGCCTCACGTGTCAGTACCTGCATCTCCCGCTCAGGAGGTGCGTGATATTGTAACGCCAAGTACATCAGGGCGGCCATTACAAATCACTTTAATGGACATGGCTAATGTTATGACTGAAGTTTTATCCAAATTGCCAGAACTTAGGGGTAAACGAGACCACTCTGGGGTGAGAACAGAGTGCGCTGATAATGCTAGGGCCATGTCTGATACTGCGTCACAAATTGCAGAACATGAAGACGGAGAGCTTCATTCTGTGGGTGACGGATCTGATCCAAATAAACTGGATTCAGACATTTCAAATTTTAAATTTAAGCTGGAAAACCTCTGTGTATTACTAGGGGAGGTGTTAGCGGCTCTGAATGATTGTAACACGGTTGCAATCCCAGAGAAAATATGTAGGTTGGATAAATATTTTGCGGTACCGACGTGTACTGACGTTTTTCCTATACCTAAGAGACTTACTGAAATTGTTACTAAGGAGTGGGATAGACCCGGTGTGCCTTTCTCACCCACTCCTATATTCAGAAAAATGTTTCCAATAGACGCCACCACACGGGACTTATGGCAAACGGTCCCTAAGGTGGAGGGAGCAGTTTCTACTTTAGCTAAGCGTACCACTATCCCGGTGGAGGATAGCTGTGCCTTTTCAGATCCAATGGATAAAAAGTTAGAGGGTTACCTTAAGAAAATGTTTGTTCAACAAGGTTTTATATTGCAACCCCTTGCATGCATTGTGCCTGTCACGGCTGCGGCGGCATTTTGGTTTGAGTCTCTGGAAGAGACCCTTGACACAGCTCCATTGGATGGGATTACACACAAGCTTAAAGCCCTTAAGCTAGCTAATTCATTTATTTCTGATGCCGTAGTACACTTAACTAAACTTACGGCTAAGAATTCCGGATTCGCCATTCAGGCGCGCAGAGCGCTGTGGATAAAATCCTGGTCAGCTGATGTGACTTCTAAATCTAAATTGCTTAACATACCTTTCAAGGGCTAGACAGTCTAATTTTCGTGCCTTTCGTAACTTTAAGGCAGGAGCAGCATCAACTTCCTCTGCTCCAAAACAGGAAGGAACTGTTGCTCGCTACAGACAAGGCTGGAAACCTAACCAGACCTGGAACAAGGGCAAGCAGGCCAGAAAACCTGCTGCTGCCCCTAAGACAGCATGAAGTGAGGGCCCCCGATCCGGAAACGGATCTAGTGGGGGGGCAGACTTTCTCTCTTCGCCCAGGCTTGGGCAAGAGATGTCCAGGATCCCTGGGCGTTGGAGATCATATCTCAGGGATATCTTCTGGACTTCAAAGCTTCTCCTCCACAAAGGAGATTTCATCTTTCAAGGTTGTCAACAAACCAGATAAAGAAAGAGGCGTTTCTACGCTGTGTACAAGATCTTTTACTAATGGGAGTGATCCATCCGGTTCCGCGGTCGGAACACGGACAAGGGTTTTAGTCAAATCTGTTTGTGGTTCCCAAGAAAGAAGGAACCTTCAGACCAATATTGGATTTAAAGATCCTAAACAAATTCCTAAGAGTTCCATCGTTCAAAATGGAAACTATTCGGACAATCTTACCCATGATCCAAAGAGGTCAGTACATGACCACAGTGGATTTAAAGGATGCCTACCTTCACATACCGATTCACAAGGATCATTACCGGTATCTAAGGTTTGCCTTCCTAGACAGGCATTACCAGTTTGTAGCTCTTCCCTTCGGGTTAGCTACGGCTCCAAGAATCTTTACAAAGGTTCTGGGTTCTCTTCTGGCGGTACTAAGACCGCGAGGAATATCGGTAGCTCCGTACCTAGACGACATTCTGATACAAGCGTCAAGTCTCCAAACTGCCAAGTCTCATACAGAGTTTGTACTGGCATTTATAAGGTCACATGGGTGGAAAGTGAACGAAGAAAAGAGTTCTCTATTGCCACTCACAAGAGTTCCCTTCTTAGGGACTCTCATAGATTCTGTAGAAATGAAGATTTACCTGACAGAGGACAGGTTAACAAAACTTCTAAATGCTTGCCGGATCCTTCATTCCATTCCACACCCGTCAGTGGCTCAATGCATGGAGGTAATCGGCTTAATGGTAGCGGCAATGGACATAGTACCTTTTGCACGCCTGCATCTCAGACCGCTGCAATTGTGCATGCTAAGTCAGTGGAATGGGGATTACTCAGATTTGTCCCCTATGCTGAATCTGGATCAAGAGACCAGAGATTCTCTTCTGTGGTGGCTTTCTCGGCCACATCTGTCCAGAGGGATGCCCTTCAGCAGGCCAGACTGGACAATTGTAACAACAGACGCCAGCCTACTAGGTTGGGGCGCTGTCTGGAATTCCCTGAAGGCTCAGGGATCATGGACTCAGGAGGAGAGTCTCCTTCCAATAAACATTCTGGAATCGAGAGCAGTTCTCAATGCCCTTCTGACTTGGCCTCAGTTAGCAACTCTGAGGTTCATCAGGTTTCAGTCGGACAACATCACGACTGTGGCTTACATCAACCATCAGGGAGGGACAAGGAGTTCCCTAGCGATGATGGAAGTTTCAAAGATAATTCGCTGGGCAGAGTCTCACTCTTGCCACCTGTCAGCGATCCACATCCCAGGCGTGGAGAACTGGGAGGCGGATTTCCTAAGTCGCCAGACTTTTCATCCGGGGGAGTGGGAACTTCATCCGGAGGTCTTTGCCCAAATACTTCGACGTTGGGGCAAACCAGATATGGATCTCATGGCGTCTCGCCAGAACGCCAAGCTTCATTGTTACGGGTCCAGATCCAGGGACCCGGGAGCGGTCCTGATAGATGCTCTGACAGCACCTTGGACCTTCAAGATGGCTTATGTGTTTCCACCCTTCCCGATGCTTCCTCGATTGATTGCCAGGATCAAACAGGAGAAAGCATCGGTGATTCTAATAGCGCCTGCGTGGCCACGCAGGACCTGGTATGCAGATCTAGTGGACATGTCATCCTGTTCACCTTGGTCGCTGCCTCTGAGACAGGACCTTCTAATTCAGGGTCCTTTTAAACATCAAAATCTAATTTCTCTGAAGCTGACTGCATGGAGATTGAACGCTTGATTTTATCAAAGCGTGGATTTTCGGAGTCAGTAATTGATACCTTAATACAGGCTAGGAAACCTGTTACCAGGAAAATTTACCATAAGATATGGCGTAAATATGTACACTGGTGCGAATCCAAGAGTTACTCATGGAATAAGGTTAGGATTCCTAGGATATTGTCTTTTCTACAAGAAGGTTTAGAAAAGGGTTTATCTGCAAGTTCTTTAAAGGGACAGATCTCAGCTCTGTCCATCCTTTTACACAAACGTCTGTCAGAAGTTCCAGACGTTCAGGCTTTTTGTCAGGCTTTGGCCAGGATTAAGCCTGTGTTTAAGACTGTTGCTCCACCGTGGAGCTTAAACTTAGTTCTTAACGTTTTACAGGGTGTTCCGGTTGAACCCCTTCATTCCATTGATATCAAGCTGTTATCTTGGAAAGTTCTGTTTTTAATGGCTATTTCCTCGGCTCGTAGAGTCTCTGAGTTATCGGCCTTACATTGTGATTCTCCTTATCTGATTTTTCATTCAGACAAGGTAGTTCTGCGTACTAAACCTGGGTTCTTACCTAAGGTAGTCACTAACAAGAATATCAATCAAGAGATTGTTGTTCCATCATTGTGCCCTAACCTTTCTTCAAAGAAGGAACGACTTCTGCACAATCTAGACGTAGTCCGTGCCCTGAAATTTTATTTACAGGCAACTAAAGATTTTCGCCAAACTTCTTCCCTGTTTGTCGTTTATTCTGGACAGAGGAGAGGTCAAAAAGCATCTGTTACCTCTCTCTCTTTTTGGCTTCATAGCATAATACGTTTAGCCTATGAGACTGCTGGACAGCAGCCTCCTGAAAGAATTACAGCTCATTCTACGAGAGCTGTGGCTTCCACGTGGGCCTTTAAGAATGAGGCCTCTGTTGAACAGATTTGCAAGGCTGCAACTTGGTCTTCTCTTCATACTTTTTCCAAATTTTCCAAATTTGACACTTTTGCTTCTTCTGAGGCTGTTTTTGGGAGAAAGGTTCTTCAGGCAGTGGTTCCTTCCATGTAAAGATCCTGCCTGTCCCTCCCGTCATCCGTGTACTTTAGCTTTGGTATTGGTATCCCATAAGTAATGGATGACCCGTGGACTGACTACACTTAACAGGAGAAAACATAATTTATGCTTACCTGATAAATTCCTTTCTCCTGTAGTGTAGTCAGTCCACGGCCCGCCCTGTTTTTTATGGCAGGTCTAAATTTTAAATTATACTCCAGTCACCACTGCACCCTATAGTTTCTCGTTTGGTTTTCGGTCGAATGACTGGGTCTGACGTAGAGGAGAGGAGCTATATAGCAGCTCTGCTTGGGTGATCCTCTTGCACTTCCTGTTAGGGAGGAGTTAATATCCCATAAGTAATGGATGACCCGTGGACTGACTACACTACAGGAGAAAGGAATTTATCAGGTAAGCATAAATTATGTTTTTATGGGCTAAATCGATTGCTTTATTTGGGCATTTTATTCATATTTATACTGACAATTTGCATTTATAAACTTGGGGAACGTTTATTAAACGGCAGGCACTATGTTAGACACCTTTTCCAGTCAGGGGGCCTTCCTAGTTGTAGACTGAGCCTCATTTTCGCGCCATTACTGCGCAGTTGTTTTTTGAGAGCAGGGCATGCAGATGCATGTGTGAGGATCTGAAATATGCTGGAAAAGCTTTTAGAAGGCGTCAATTGGTATCGTATTCCCCTTTGGGCTTGGTTGGGTCTCAGCAAAGGCTATAGCTGGGACTGTATAGGGGTTAAATTTGTAAACGGCTCCGGTTCTGTTATTTTAAGGGTTAAAGCTCTGAAATTTGGTGTGCAATACTCTTAATGCTTTAAGACACTTTGGTAATTTTTGAACAATTCCTTCATACTTTTTCACATATTCAGTAATAAAGTGTTTTCTGTTTAAAATTTAAAGAGACAGTAACGGTTTTGTTTTAAAACTTTTTTTGTGCTTTGTTGATAAGTTTAAGCCTGTTTAACATGTCTGTGCCTTCGGATAAGCTATGTTCTATATGTATGAAAGCCAATGTGTCTCCCCATTTAAATTTATGTGATAATTGTGCCATAGCGTCCAAAGTAAGGACAGTACTGCCACAGATAATGAAATTGCCCAAGATGATTCCTCAGATGAGGGGAGTAAACAAGATACTACATCATCTCCTACTGTGTCTACACCAGTTTTGCCCACACAGGAGGCCCCTAGTACATCTAGTGCGCCAATGCTTATTACCATGCAACAATTAACGGCTGTAATAGATAACTCCACAGCAAATATTTTATCCAAAATGCCTATTTATCAGAGAAAGCGCGATTGCTCTGTTTTAAACACTGAAGAGCAGGAGGGCGCTGATGATAATTGTTCTGTCATACCCTCACACCAATCTGAAGGGGCCATGAGGGAGGTTTTGTCAGATGGGGAAATTTCAGATTCAGGAAAAATTTCTCAACAAGCTGAACCTGATGTTGTGACATTTAAATTTAAATTAGAACATCTCCGCGCACTGCTTAAGGAGGTGTTATCTACTCTGGATGATTGTAACAACTTGGTCATTCCAGAGAAATTATGCAAGATGGACAAGTTCCTAGAGGTTCTGGTGCACCCCGACGCTTTTCCTATACCCAAGCGGGTGGCGGACATAGTAAATAAGGAGTGGGAAAAGCCCGGCATACCTTTTTGTCCCCCCCCCCTATATTTAAGAAATTATTTCCTATGGTCGACCCCAGAAAGGACTTATGGCAGACAGTCCCTAAGGTCGAGGGGGCAGTTTCTACTCTAAATAAACGCACTACTATTCCTATCGAAGATAGTTGTGCTTTCAAAGATCCTATGGATAAAAAATTGGAGGGTTTGCTTAAAAAGATTTTTGTACAGCAAGGTTACCTTCTACAACCCATTTCGTGCATTGTTCCTGTCACTACAGCAGCGTGGTTCTGGTTCGAGGAACTAGAAAACTCGCTTAGTAGAGAGACTCCATATGAAGAGGTTATGGACAGAGTTCACGCACTTAAGTTGGCTAATTCTTTTATTTTAGATGCCGCTTTGCAATTAGCTAGATTAGCGGCGAAAAATTCAGGGTTTGCTATCGTGGCGCGCAGAGCGCTTTGGCTAAAGTCTTGGTCAGCGGATGTGTCATCCAAGACAAAATTGCTTAACATCCCTTTCAAAGGTAAAACTCTATTTGGACCAGAATTGAAAGAGATTATCTCAGACATCACTGGGGGAAATGGCCACGCCCTTCCACAAGATAGGCCTTTCAAGGCCAAGAATAAGTCTAATTTTCGTTCCTTTCGCAATTTCAGGAACGGACCGGCCTCTAATTCTGCATCCTCTAAGCAAGAGGGTAATGCCTCACAACTCAAACCAGCCTGGAAACCAATGCAAGGCTGGAACAAGGGTAAGCAGGCCAAGAAGCCTGCTGCTGCTAACAAAACAGCATGAAGGAGTAGCCCCCGATCCGGGACCGGATCTAGTAGGGGGCAGACTCTCTCTCTTTGCTCAGGCTTGGGCAAGAGATGTTCAGGATCCCTGGGCACTAGAAATAGTTTCTCAGGGTTATCTTCTGGAATTCAGGGAACTACCCCCAAGGGGAAGGTTCCACATGTCTCACTTATCCTTAAACCAAATAAAGAGACAGGCGTTCTTACATTGTGTAGAAGACCTGTTAAAGATGGGAGTGATACACCCAGTTCCAATAAAGGAACAAGGAATGGGATTTTATTCAAATCTGTTCGTAGTTCCCAAAAAAAGAGGGAACTTTCAGACCAATTTTGGATTTGAAGATCCTAAACAAATTTCTCAGGGTACCATCGTTCAAGATGGAAACCATTCGAACGATTCTACCCACTATCCAGGAAGGTCAATTTATGACTACCGTGGATCTAAAGGATGCGTACCTACATATTCCTATCCACAAAGAACATCATCAGTTCCTAAGGTTCGCCTTTCTGGACAAACATTACCAGTTTGTGGCCCTCCCATTCGGGTTAGCCACTGCTCCAAGGATTTTCACAAAGGTACTAGGGTCCCTTCTAGCGGTTCTAAGACCGAGGGGCATTGCAGTAGTACCTTACTTGGACGACATTCTAATACAAGCGTCGTCCCTGTCAAAAGCAAAGGCTCATACAGACATCGTTCTGGCCTTTCTCAGATCACACGGATGGAAGGTTAACATAGAAAAAAGTTCTCTGTCTCCGTCAACAAGAGTTCCCTTCTTGGGAACAATAATAGATTCCTTAGAAATGAGGATTTTTCTGACAGAGGTCAGAAAGTCAAAACTTCTAAGCGCTTGTCAAGTTCTTCATTCTGTTCCACGTCCTTCCATAGCGCAGTGCATGGAAGTAGTAGGGTTGATGGTTGCAGCAATGGACATAGTTCCTTTTGCACGAATTCATCTAAGACCATTACAACTGTGCATGCTCAAACAGTGGAATGGGGACTATACAGACTTGTCTCCAATGATTCAGGTAGATCAGAAGACCAGAGATTCACTCTGTTGGTGGCTGACCCTGGACCATCTATCCCAGGGAATGAGCTTCCGCAGACCAGAGTGGGTCATTGTCACGACCGACGCCAGTCTAGTGGGCTGGGGCGCGGTCTGGGAATTCCTGAAAGCTCAGGGACTATGGTCTCGGGAAGAGTCTCTTCTCCCGATAAACATTCTGGAACTAAGAGCGATCTTCAATGCTCTCAGGGCTTGGCCTCAGCTAGCAAAGGCCAGATTCATAAGATTCCAATCAGACAACATGACGACCGTTGCGTATATCAATCTTCAGGGGGGAACAAGGAGTTCCCTGGCGATGAAAGAAGTGACCAAAATAATTCAATGGGCGGAGGATCACTCCTGCCACCTATCTGCGATCCACATCCCAGGTGTGGAAAACTGGGAAGCGGATTATCTGAGTCGTCAGACATTCCATCCGGGGGAGTGGGAACTCCACCCGGAGATCTTTGCCCAACTAACTCAATTATGGGGCATTCCGGACATGGATCTGATGGCGTCTCGTCAGAACTTCAAGGTTCCTTGCTACGGGTCCAGATCCAGGGATCCCAAGGCGACTCTAGTAGATGCACTAGTAGCACCTTGGACCTTCAACCTAGCTTATGTATTTCCACCGTTTCCTCTCATTCCCAGGCTGGTAGCCAGGATCAAACAGGAGAGGGCCTCTGTGATCTTGATAGCTCCTGCATGGCCACGCAGGACTTGGTATGCAGACCTGGTGAATATGTCATCGGTTCCACCATGGAAGCTACCTTCGAGACAGGACCTTCTTGTTCAGGGTCCATTCGAACATCCAAATCTGGTCTCCCTCCAGCTGACGGCTTGGAGATTGAACGCTTGATTCTATCAAAGCGTGGATTTTCAGATTCTGTGATAGATACTCTGGTTCAGGCCAGAAAACCGGTAACTAGAAAGATTTACCATAAAATATGGAAAAGATATATCTGTTGGTGTGAATCCAAAGGATTCCCATGGAATAAGATACAAATTCCTAAGATTCTCTCCTTTCTACAAGAAGGTTTGGAGAAAGGATTATCTGCAAGTTCTCTAAAGGGACAGATCTCTGCTTTATCTGTCTTACTACACAAAAGACTGGCAGCTGTGCCAGATGTTCAAGCATTTGTTCAGGCTCTGGTTAGGATCAAGCCTGTTTACAGACCTTTGACTCCTCCCTGGAGTCTAAATCTAGTTCTTTCAGTTCTTCAAGGGGTTCCGTTTGAACCTTTACATTCCATAGATATTAAGTTACTATCTTGGAAAGTTTTGGTTTTGGTTGCTATTTCTTCTGCTAGAAGAGTTTCAGAGTTATCTGCTCTGCAGTGTTCTCCGCCCTATCTGGTGTTCCATGCAGATAAGGTGGTTTTGCGTACTAAGCCTGGTTTTCTTCCAAAGGTTGTTTCTAACAAGAATATTAACCAGGAGATAGTTGTACCTTCTTTATGTCCGAATCCAGTTTCAAAGAAGGAACGTTTGTTACACAATTTGGACGTAGTCCGTGCTCTAAAATTCTATTTAGAGGCTACAAAAGATTTCAGACAA
Organism: Bombina bombina; assembly: GCF_027579735.1. Classification (NCBI taxonomy): domain Eukaryota; kingdom Metazoa; phylum Chordata; class Amphibia; order Anura; family Bombinatoridae; genus Bombina; species Bombina bombina. The sequence goes on along the minus strand of NC_069503.1, from coordinate 556,009,312 downwards.
ACATCTTCTTTGTTTGTTGTCTATTCTGGTAAAAGGAGAGGTCAAAAAGCGACTTCTACCTCTCTTTCCTTTTGGCTTAAAAGCATCATCCGATTGGCTTATGAGACTGCCGGACGGCAGCCTCCTGAAAGAATCACAGCTCACTCCACTAGGGCTGTGGCTTCCACATGGGCCTTCAAGAACGAGGCTTCTGTTGACCAGATATGTAAGGCAGCGACTTGGTCTTCACTGCACACTTTTGCCAAATTTTACAAATTTGATACTTTTGCTTCTTCGGAGGCTATTTTTGGGAGAAAGGTTTTGCAAGCCGGGGTGCCTTCCGTTTAGGTAACCTGATTTGCTCCCTCCCTTCATCTGTGTCTTAAAGCTTTGGTATTGGTTCCCACAAGTAACGATGACGCCGTGGACCGGACACACCAATGTTGGAGAAAACAGAATTTATGCTTACCTGATAAATTACTTTCTCCAACGGTGTGTCCGGTCCACGGCCCGCCCTGGTTTTTTAATCAGGTCTGATGAATTATTTTCTCTAACTACAGTCACCACGGTACCATATGGTTTCTCCTATATTTTTCCTCCTGTCTGTCTGTCGAATGACTGGGGTGGGCGGAGCTTAGGAGGGACTATATGGCCAGCTTTGCTGGGACTCTTTGCCATTTCCTGTTGGGGAAGAGATATTCCCACAAGTAAGGATGACGCCGTGGACCGGACACACCGTTGGAGAAAGTAATTTATCAGGTAAGCATAAATTCTGTTTTTTCTCTTCCGGCACCATTTATACCCTGATATTTCTCCTACTGTTCCTTGTTCCCTTGGCAGAATGACTGGGATATGAGGGAAGTATGGGGGAGTATTTTGGCCTTTGGCTGGGGTGTCTGCCGCCTCCTGGTGGCCAGGATCAGTATTTCCAACAATAAGGAATGATGCTGTGGACTCTCCTCATATAGAAGGAAATTTAAATTATCAGGTAATCATAATTTTGTTTCTTTCATGTAATTAGCAAGAGTCCATGAGCTAGTGACGTATGGGATATACATTCCTACCAGGAGGGGCAAAGTTTCCCAAACCTCAAAATGCCTACAAATACACCCCTCACCACACCCACAAATCGGTTTTACAAACTTTGCCTCCCATGGAGGTGGTGAAGTAAGTTTGTGCTAGATTCTACGTTGATATGCGCTTCGCAGCAGGCTGGAGCCCGGTTTTCCTCTGTGTGCAGTGAATGTCAGAGGGATGTGAAGAGAGTATTGCCTATTTGATTTCAATGGTCTCCTTCTACGGGATCTATTTCATAGGTTCTCTGTTATCGGTCGTAGAGATTCATCTCCTACCTCCCTTTTCAGATCGACGATATACTCTTATATATACCATTACCTCTACCGATTCTCGTTTCAGTACTTGTTTGGCTTTCTACTACATGTAGATGAGTGTCCTGGGGTAAGTAAGTCTTATTTTTGTGACACTCTAAGCTATGGTTGGGCACTTTTATATAAAGTTCTAAATATATGTGTTTAAACATTTATTTGCCTTGATTCAGGATGTTCAACATTCCTTATTTCAGACAGTCGGTTTCATTATTTGGGATAATGCATATGAATAATCAATTTTTCTTACCTTAAAATTTGACTTTTTTCCTGTGGGCTGTTAGGCTCGCGGGGGCTGAAAATGCTTCTTTTTATTGCGTCATATTTGGCGCGGACTTTTTTGGCGCAAAATTTTTCTTTGTCATTTCCGGCGTCATACTTGTCGCCGGAAGTTGCGTCATTTTTTTGACTTTTTTTTTATGCCAAAAATGTCGGCGTCACCGGATGTGGCGTCATTTTTGGAGCTTAAAGCATTTAGGCGCCAAATAATGTGGGCGTCTTTTTGGCGCTAAAAAATATGGGCGTCATTATTGTCTCCACATTATTTAAGTCTCATTGCTTATTTGCTTCTGGTTGCTAGAAGCTTGTTCATTGGCATTTTTTCCCATTCCTGAAACTGTCTTTTAAGGAATTTGATCAATTTTGCTTTATATGTTGTTTTTTCTATTACATATTGCAAGATGTCTCAGATTGACCCTGAATCAGAAGATACTTCTGGAAAATTGCTGCCTGATGCTGGATCTACCAAAGTTAAGTGTATTTGTTGTAAACTTGTGGTAACTGTTCCTCCGGCTGTTGTTTGTAATGAATGTCATGACAAACTTGTTAATGCAGATATTTCCTTTAGTAATGTTCCATTACCTGTTGCTGTTCCATCAACATCTAATATTCAGGGTGTTCCTGTTAACATAACAGATTTTGTTTCTAAATCTATTAAGAAGGCTATGTCTGTTATTCCTCCATTCAGTAAACGTAAAAGGTCTTTTAAAACTTCTCATTTTTCAGATGAATTTTTAACTGAACATCATCATTCTGATTCCTTTTTCTGATAATGATTTTTCTGGTTCAGAGGATTCTGTCTCAGAGATTGATGCTGATAAATCTTCATATTTATTCAAAATGGAATTTATTCGTTCTTTACTTAAAGAAGTCTTAATTGCATTAGAAATAGCGGAATCTGGTCCTCTTGATACTAAATCTAAACGTTTGAATACGGTTTTTAAACCTCCTGTAGTTATTCCGTACTACTATTCCTATGGCAGATAGTACTTCCTTTAAGGATCCTTTAGATAGGAAAATTGAATCCTTTCTAAGAAAAGCTTACTTATGTTCAGGTAATCTTCTTAGACCTGCTATATCTTTGGCGGATGTTGCTGCAGCTTCAACTTTCTGGTTGGAAGCTTTAGCACAACAAGTAACAGATCATAATACTCATAGCATTGTTAATCTTCTTCAACATGCTAATAACTTTATTTGTGATGCCATCTTTGATATCATTAGGGTTGATGTCAGGTATATGTCTTTAGCTATTTTAGCTAGAAGAGCTTTATGGCTTAAAACTTGGAATGCTGATATGTCTTCTAAGTCGACTTTGCTTTCCCTTTCTTTTCAGGGTAATAAATTGTTTGGTTCACAGTTGGATTCTATTATTTCAACTGTTACTGGGGGGAAAGGAACTTTTTTACCACAGGATAAAAAATCTAAAGGTAAATTTAGGTCTGCTTATCGTTTTCGTTCCTTTCGTCACAATAAGGAACAAAAACCTGATCCTTCCCCTACAGGAGCGGTATCAGTTTGGAAACCATCTCCAGTCTGGTATAAATCCAAGCCTTTTAGAAAGCCAAAGTCAGCTCCCAAGTCCACATGAAGGTGCGGCCCTCATTCCAGCCCAGCTGGTAGGGGGCAGATTACGATTTTTCAAAGAAATTTGGATCAATTCGATTCACAATCTTTGAATTCAGAATATTGTTTCACAAGGGTACAGAATAGGCTTCAAGATAAGGCCTCCTGCAAGAAGATTTTTTCTTTCTCGTGTCCCAATAAATCCAGTGAAGGCTCAAGCATTTCTGAAATGGGTTTCAGATCTAGAGTTGGCTGGAGTAATTGTGCCAGTTCCAGTTTTGGAACAGGGGCTGGGGTTTTACTCAAATCTCTTCATAGTACCAAAGAAGAATTCCTTCAGACCAGTTCTGGATTTAAAAATATTGAATCGTTATGTAAGGATACCAACATTCAAAATGGTAACTATAAGGACTATTCTGCCTTTTGTTCAGCAAGGGCATTATATGTCCACAATAGATTTACAAGATGCATATCTGCATATTCCGATTCATCCAGATCACTATCAGTTTCTGAGATTCTCTTTTCTAGACAAGCATTACCAGTTTGTGGCTCTGCCGTTTGGCCTAGCAACAGCTCCAAGCTACAAAGGTTTTATCTGTAATCAGAGAACAGGGTATTGTGGTATTTCCTTATTTGGACGATATCTTGGTACTTGCTCAGTCTTCACATTTAGCAGAATCTCATACGAATCGACTTGTATCGTTTCTTCGAGAACATGGTTGGAGGATCAATTTGCCAAAGAGTTCGTTCCTCAGACAAGGGTAACCTTTTTAGGTTTCCAGATAGATTCAGTGTCCATGACTCTGTCGCTGACGGACAAGAGACGTCTGAAAGTGGTTTCAGCTTGTCGAAAACCTTCAGTCACAATCATTCCCTTCGGTAGCCTTATGCATGGAAATTCTAGGTCTTATGACTGCTGCATCGGACGCGATCCCCTTTGCTCGTTTTCACATGCAACCTCTTCAGCTCTGTATGCTGAACCAGTGGTGCAGGGATTTTACAAAGATATCACAATTAATATCTTTAAAACCGATTGTATGACACTCTCTGACGTGGTGGACAGACCACCATCGTTTAGTTCAGGGGGCTTCTTTTGTTCTTCCGACCTGGACTGTGATCTCAACAGATGCGAGTCTGACAGGTTGGGGAGCTGTATGGGGGTCTCTGACAGCGCAGGGGGTTTGGGAATCTCAGGAGGCGAGATTACCAATCAATATTTTGGAACTCTGTGCGATTTTCAGAGCTCTTCGGTTGTGGCCTCTTCTAAAGAGAGAGTCGTTCATTTGTTTTCAGACGGACAATGTCACAACCGTGGCATATGTCAATCATCAAGGAGGGACTCACAGTCCTCTGGCTATGAAAGAAGTTTCTCGAATACTTGTATGGGCGGAATCCAGCTCCTGTCTAATTTCTGCGGTTCATATCCCAGGTATAGACAATTGGGAAGCGGATTATCTCAGTCGCCAAACATTACATCCGGGCGAATGGTCTCTTCACCCAGAGGTATTTCGTCAGATTGTTCAAATGTGGGGACTTCCAGAAATAGATCAGATGGCTTCTCATCTAAACAAGAAGCTTCCCAGGTATCTGTCCAGATCCAGGGATCCTCAGGCGGAAGCAGTGGATGCATTGTCACTTCCTTGGAAGTATCATCCTGCCTATATCTTTCCGCCTCTAGTTCTTCTGCCAAGAGTGATTTCCAAGATTCTAAAGGAGCATTCGTTTGTTCTGCTGGTGGCTCCAGCATGGCCTCACAGGTTTTGGTATGCGGATCTTGTCCGGGTGGCCACTTGCCAACCGTGGACTCTTCCGTTAAGACCAGACCTTCTATCGCAAGGTCCTTTTTTCCATCAGGATCTCAAATCCTTAAATTTGAAGGTATGGAGATTGAACGCTTGATTCTCAGTCATAGAGGTTTCTCTGACTCCGTAATTAATACTATGTTACAGGCTCGTAAATCTGTATCTAGGAAGATATATTATCGAGTCTGGAAGGCTTATATTTCTTGGTGTTCTTCTCATCATCTTTCTTGGCATTCTTTTAGAATTCCTAGAATTTTACAGTTTCTTCAGGATGATTTGGATAAAGGTTTGTCTGCAAGTTCCTTGAAAGGGCAAATCTCTGCTCTTTCTGTTCTTTTTCACAGAAAGATTGCTAATCTTCCTGATATTCATTGTTTTGTACAGGCTTTGGTTCGTATAAAACCTGTCATTAAGTCAATTTCTCCTCCTTGGAGTTTGAATTTGGTTCTGGGGGCTCTTCAAGCTCCTCCGTTTGAACCTATGCATTCGCTGGATATTAAATTACTTTCTTGGAAAGTTTTGTTTCTTTTGGCCATCTCTTCTGCTAGAAGAATTTCTGAATTATCTGCTCTTTCTTGTGAGTCTCCTTTTCTGATTTTTCATCAGGATAAGGCGGTGTTGCGAACTTCATTTAAATTTTTACCTAAGGTTGTGAATTCTAACAACATTAGTAGAGAAATTGTGGTTCCTTCATTGTGTCCTAATCCTAAGAACTCTAAGGAAAGATCGTTGCATTCTTTGGATGTAGTTAGAGCTTTGAAATATTATGTTGAAGCTACTAAAGATTTCCGAAAGACTTCTAGTCTATTTGTTATCTTTTCTGGTTCTAGGAAAGGTCAGAAGGCTTCTGCCATTTCTTTGGCATCTGGGTTAAAGTCTTTGATTCATCATGCTTATGTTGAGTCGGGTAGAACTCCGCCTCAAAGGATTACAGCTCATTCGACTAGGTCAGTCTCCACTTCCTGGGCATTTAGGAATGAAGCTTCGGTTGATTAGATTTGCAAAGCAGCAACTTGGTCTTCTTTGCATACTTTTACTAAATTCTACCATTTTTATGTGTTTTCTTCTTCTGAAGCAGTCTTTGGTAGAAAAGTACTTCAGGCAGCTGTTTCAGTTTGATTCTTCTGCTTATAATTTCAGTTTTTTTCATTATATGATTTAAACTTTGTTTTGGGGTGTGGATTATTTTTCAGCGGAATTGGCTGTTTTTATTTTATCCCTCCCTCTCTAGTGACTCTTGCGTGGAAGATCCACATCTTGGGTATTCATTATCCCATACGTCACTAGCTCATGGACTCTTGCTAATTACATGAAAGAAAACATAATTTCTCCAACATAGGTGTGTCCGGTCCACGGCGTCATCCTTACTTGTGGGATATTCTCTTCCCCAACAGGAAATGGCAAAGAGCCCAGCAAAGCTGGTCACATGATCCCTCCTAGGCTCCGCCTACCCCAGTCATTCTCTTTGCCGTTGTACAGGCAACATCTCCACGGAGATGGCTTAGAGTTTTTTAGGGACAAGGTTAAGATTCCTAAGAGTCTATCCTTCCTTCGAGAAGGATTGGAAAAAGGATTATCTGCAAGTTCCTTGATGGGACAGATTTCTGCCTTGTCTGTGTTACTTCACAAAAAGCTGGCAGCTGTGCCAGATGTTCTAGCCTTTGTTCAGGCTCTGGTTAGAATCAAGCCTGTTTACAAAATTTTGACTCCTCCTTGGAGTCTCAACCTAGTTCTTTCAGTTCTTCAGGGGGTTCCGTTTGAACCCTTACATTCCGTTGATATTAAGTTATTATCTTGGAAAGTTTTGTTTTTGGTTGCAATTTCTTCTGCTAGAAGAGTTTCAGAATTATCTGCTCTGCAGTGTTCTTCTCCTTATCTGGTGTTCCATGCAGATAAGGTGGTTTTGCGTACTAAACCTGGTTTTCTTCCAAAAGTTGTTTCTAACAAAAACATTAACCAGGAGATAGTTGTGCCTTCTTTGTGTCCTAATCCAGTTTCAAAGAAGGAACGTTTGTTGCACAACTTGGATGTAGTTCGTGCTCTCAAATTTTACTTAGCAGCTACTAAGGATTTCAGACAAACTTCGTCTTTGTTTGTTGTTTATTCTGGTAAACGGAGAGGTCAAAAAAGCAACTTCTACCTCTCTCCTTCTGGATTAAAAGCATTATCCGATTGGCTTATGAGACTGCCGGACGGCAGCCTCCTGAAAGAATCACAGCTCACTCCACTAGGGCTGTGGCTTCCACATGGGCCTTCAAGAACGAGGCTTCTGTTGATCAGATATGTAAGGCAGCGACTTGGTCTTCACTGCACACTTTTTCTAAATTTTACAAATTTGATACTTTTGCTTCTTCTGAGGCTATTTTTGGGAGAAAGGTTTTGCAAGCCGTGGTGCCTTCCATTTAGGTGACCTGATTTGCTCCATCCCTTCATCCGTGTCCTAAAGCTTTGGTATTGGTTCCCACAAGTAAGGATGACGCCGTGGACCGGACACACCTATGTTGGAGAAAACAGAATTTATGTTTACCTGATAAATTACTTTCTCCAACGGTGTGTCCGGTCCACGGCCCGCCCTGGTTTTTTTAATCAGGTCTGATAATTTATTTTCTTTAACTACAGTCACCACGGTAACATATGGTTTCTCCTATGCAAATATTCCTCCTTAACGTCGGTCGAATGACTGGGGTAGGCGGAGCCTAGGAGGGATCATGTGACCAGCTTTGCTGGGCTCTTTGCCATTTCCTGTTGGGGAAGAGAATATCCCACAAGTAAGGATGACGCCGTGGACCGGACACACCGTTGGAGAAAGTAATTTATCAGGTAAACATAAATTCTGTTTTATGTAATAACTTACCTGATTCATTTCTTTCATATTAGCAATAGTCCATGAGGCCCACCCTTTTTGAGGTGGTTATGATTTTTTTGTATAAAGCACAATTATTCCAATTCCTTATTTTTTATGCTTTCGCACTTTTTTCTTATCACCCCACTTCTTGGCTATTCGTTAAACTGATTTGTGGGTGTGGTGAGGGGTGTATTTGTAGGCATTTTGAGGTTTGGGAAACTTTGCCCCTCCTGGTAGGTATGTATATCCCATATGTCACTAGCTTATGGACTCTTGCTAATATGAAAGAAATGAATTTATCAGGTAAGTTCTTACATAAATTATGTTTTTTCTTCCTCCTCTCAGACTCTTAGTTCCCTAGCCATTCTTAGGCAGAAAGCCTAATTGTAACTTGCAAAATAGGCGGCGCTGTGTCACTCAGGAGGTAAAGCTGCCCAGGTCTCCTGCTTGTCAATTTTTTGTTACCGTGTGTACCTCCAAGAGATAAAGGCCCATAATAGTGCAGTAAACACCTACAGGCACAGTATTGTTGCCAAACATCTGCAGTTCATATTCCAGAGTTAAAGGGACATTCTAGTCCAAATTAAACTTTCATTATTCAGATAGGACAACTTTCCAATTTACTTTTATCATCAAATGTGCTTGGTTCTCTTGGTATTCTTAGCTGAAAGCTAAACCTAGCTCATATGCTTATTTCTAAGCCCTTGAAGGCTGCCTCTTAGCTAAAGGCTATTTTTATTTGCTTTTCGCAACAGGGGAGTGTTAGTTCATGTGATCCATATAGATAACATGCTCATGCTCGGGAGTTAGTCAGTACAACACAGCACTAATTGGCTAAAATGCAAGTCAATAGATAAGTCATGTGATCATGGGGCTGTCATGCTTAGATACAAGGTAATCACAGAGGTTAAAAATATATAAATATAATTGTGTGAATGGGTAATAAAGGGATTATTTATCTTTTGAAACAATAAAAATTCTGGCGTAGACTGTCCCTTTAAGCAACTGGGTAGCAGACTTTCTCAGTCGTCAATCCCTAAATCCAGAGGATTGGTCTCTACATCTGTGTGTTTGTTTTTTCAGTCAGACTGTGGATCTTTGGGGTTTCTTGTGATCCTCATCATATTTGTTTTATCAGTTTCAGGCAGTTTTGAGAACCAAGTTTGACTCTCTTAAAGGGACACTAAACCCAATTTTTTTTTTTCATGATTCAGATTGAGTATGCAATTTTAATCAACTTTCTAATTTACTCCTATTATCAATATTTCTTCGTTCTCTTGCAATCTTTATTTAAAAAGCAGGAATGTGATGCATAGGAGCCTGCCCAATTTTGGTTGAGAACCTGGGTTATGCTTGCTTATTGGTGGGTAAATGTAATCCTCCAATAGGCAAGCACTATCCATGGTGCTGAACCTAAAATGAGCTGGCTGCTAAGATTTACATTCCTGCTTTTAAAATAAAGATAGCAAGAGAACAAAGAAAAATTGATTATAGGAGTAAATTAGAAAGTTGCTTAAAATGTCATGCGCTATCTGAATCATGAATTAAAAATGTGGGTTCAGTGTCCCTTTAAGGTGGCATCCTGACATTGAGTAGGGAAATTGTTCCTCCTTTTTGTCCTAATCCTAAGAGTTCCAAGCAGGGACTTCTCCATAATTTGAATGCTGTCAGAGCTTTGAAATACTATTTGCAGGCAACTAAGGATTTCAGGCAAACTATAATGGCGCTTTAAAGAACTAAGCAAATATATGAAATTTAGGGTTAATATGAATTTCAATGTTTCTCTTTTTATTTAGCTAGTTTGAATATTGAAAGATTTTAAAATTATATATATTTTGGTTGTTGATGAATTGTAAATGTTGCAATTTTATATACACAGATGATAGTATTTTGTGTTCGCTAGGAATTGTCATTTGCATTACAAATGTTGAATTAGAAATGTTTAATCTTCATTTATCCCTTAACACAAATATCCAGGGATTAGCAGCAATCATAAGGTTTCAACGGTCACGTCGCTTGTTGGGCATCTGCTACATTGTTGTTAAGGTAACCTATTTCACTTAATACATTTTTTTATTCAATAAAATATTGTTGGTAAATGCTTCTTTCACGCATTTTTCCCCTATCAAACCTTTTGAGTGTAAATACATTTTTAATGGTATTCAAATAAATAGTTTTGTATGTGTTTTATCGTAACCAGAACATTTTCTGTTTTTTTTTTTGTTTTACTTTTTAAACCAGTTTACCCTAGTATTCTTCAATTTAAGTTTTTTTTTCTCTTGTAAGATGTATCGAGTCCACGGATTCATCCTTGTGGGATATTCTCCTCCCCTATAGGAAGTGGCAGAGAGAGCACCCATAGCAGAGCTGCCTATATAGCTCCCCCCCTTAGCTCCACCCCCCAGTCATTCTCTCTGCCTGCTTAACTGCTAGGAAGGGCAAAGAGGAGTGTGGTGACAAAATTTTAATTTTCTCAAGCAAAAGTTTATTTTTAAATGGTACCAGTGTGTACTATTTCTCCAACATTGGTGTGTCCGGTCCACGGCGTCATCCTTACTTGTGGGAATATCTCTTCCCCAACAGGAAATGGCAAAGAGTCCCAGCAAAGCTGGCCATATAGTCCCTCCTAGGCTCCGCCCACCCCTGTCATTCTCTTTGCCGTTGCACAGGCAACATCTCCACGGAGATGGTTAAGAGTTTTTTGGTGTTTAAATGTAGTTTTTTATTCTTCTATCAAGTGTTTGTTATTTTAAAATAGTGCTGGTATGTACTATTTACTCTGAAACAGAAAAGGATGAAGATTTCTGTTTGTGAGAGGAAGTTGATTTTAGCAGACAGTAACTAAAATCGATTGCTGTTTCCACATTGGACTGTTGAGATGAAGTAACTTCAGTTGGGGGAAACAGTTAGCAGTCTTTTCTGCTTAAGGTATGACTAGCCATATTTCTAACAAGACCATGTAATGCTGGAAGGCTGTCATTTCCCCTCATGGGGACCGGTAAGACATTTTCTTAGTCAAGCAAACAGAATAAAGGGCTTAATATGGGCTATAAAACTGGTAGACACTTTTTTGGGCTAAATCGATTGCTTTATTTGGGCATTTTATACATGTTTATGCTGATAATTCACATTTATAAACTTGGGGAACGTTTTTTAACGGCAGGCACTATGTTAGACACCTTTTCCAGTCAGGGAGGGCCTTCCCAGTTGTAGGCTGAGCCTCATTTTCGCGCCATTACTGCGCAGTTGTTTTTTGAGAGCAAGACATGCAGATGCATGTGTGAGGATCTGAAAGTAGCTGGAAAAGTTTCTAGAAGGCGTCACTTGGTATCGTATATCCCTCTGGGCTTGGTTAGGTCACAGCAAAGGCTATGATAATTGTTTTGTCATACCCTCACACCAATCTGAAGTGGCCATGAGGGAGGTTTTGTCAGATGGGGAAATTTCAGATTCAGGAGAAATTTCTCAACAAGCTGAACCTGATGTTGTGACATTTAAATTTAAATTAGAACATCTCCGCGCACTGCTTAAGGAGGTGTTATCTACTCTGGATAATATTGACAACTTGGTCATTCCAGAGAAATTATGCAAGATGGACAAGTTCCTAGAGGTTCCGGTGCACCCCGACGCTTTTCCTATACCCAAGCGGGTGGCGGACATAGTGAATAAGGAATGGGAAAAGCCCGGCATATCTTTTGTCCCCCCCCCTATATTTAAGAAATTATTTCCTATGGTCGACCCCAGAAAGGACTTATGGCAGACAGTCCCTAAGGTCGAGGGGGCAGTTTCTACTCTAAACAAGCGCACTACTATTCCTATCGAGGATAGTTGTGCTTTCAAAGATCCTATGGATAAAAAATTGCTTAAAAAGATTTTTGTACAGCAAGGTTACCTTCTACAACCCATTTCGTGCATTGTTCCTGTCACTACAGCAGCGTGGTTCTGGTTCGAGGAACTAGAAAAGTCGCTCAGTAGAGAGACTCCATATGAGGAGGTTATGGACAGAGTTCACGCACTTAAGTTGGCTAACTCTTTTATTTTAGATGCCGCTTTGCAATTAGCTAGATTAGCGGCGAAAAATTCAGGGTTTGCAATCGTGGCGCGCAGAGCGCTTTGGCTAAAGTCTTGGTCAGCGGATGTGTCATCCAAGACAAAATTGCTTAACATCCCTTTCAAAGGTAAAACTCTATTTGGACCAGAATTGAAAGAGATTATCTCAGACATCACTGGGGGAAAGGGCCACGCCCTTCCACAAGATAGGCCTTTCAAGGCCAAGAATAAGTCTAATTTTCGTTCCTTTCGCAATTTCAGGAACGGACCGGCCTCTAATTCTGCATCCTCTAAGCAAGAGGGTAATGCCTCACAACCCAAACCAGCCTGGAAACCGATGCAAGGCTGGAACAAGGGTAAGCAGGCCAAGAAGCCTGCTGCTGCTAACAAAACAGCATGAAGGAGTAGCCCCCGATCCGGGACCGGATCTAGTAGGGGGCAGACTCTCTCTCTTTGCTCAGGCTTGGGCAAGAGATGTTCAGGATCCCTGGGCACTAGAAATAGTTTCTCAGGGTTATCTTCTGGAGTTCAGGGAACTACCCCCAAGGGGAAGGTTCCACATGTCTCACTTATCCTTAAACCAAATAAAGAGACAGGCGTTCTTACATTGTGTAGAAGACCTGTTAAAGATGGGAGTGATACACCCAGTTCCAATAAAGGAACAAGGAATGGGATTTTATTCAAATCTGTTCGTAGTTCCCAAAAAAGAGGGAACTTTCAGACCAATTTTGGATTTGAAGATCCTAAACAAATTTCTCAGGGTACCATCGTTCAAGATGGAAACCATTCGAACGATTCTACCCACTATCCAGGAAGGTCAATTTATGACTACCGTGGATCTAAAGGATGCGTACCTACATATTCCTATCCACAAAGAACATCATCAGTTCCTAAGGTTCGCCTTTCTGGACAAACATTACCAAAGGATTCCCATGGAATAAGATAAAAATTCCTAAGATTCTCTCCTTTCTACAAGAAGGTTTGGAGAAAGGATTATCTGCAAGTTCTCTAAAGGGACAGATCTCTGCTTTATCTGTCTTACTACACAAAAGACTGGCAGCTGTGCCAGATGTTCAAGCATTTGTGCAGGCTCTGGTTAGGATCAAGCCTGTTTACAGACCTTTGACTCCTCCCTGGAGTCTAAATCTAGTTCTTTCAGTTCTTCAAGGGGTTCCGTTTGAACCTTTACATTCCATAGATATTAAGTTACTATCTTGGAAAGTTTTGGTTTTGGTTGCTATTTCTTCTGTTAGAAGAGTTTCAGAGTTATCTGCTCTGCAGTGTTCTCCGCCCTATCTGGTGTTCCATGCAGATAAGGTGGTTTTGCGTACTAAACATGGTTTTCTTCCAAAGGTTGTTTCTAACAAGAATATTAAATAGGAGATAGTTGTACCTTCTTTATGTCCGAATCCAGTTTCAAAGAAGGAACGTTTGTTACACAATTTGGACATAGTCCGTGCTCTAAAATTCTATTTAGAGGCTACAAAAGATTTCAGACAAACATCTTCTTTGTTTGTTGTCTATTCTGGTAAAAGGAGAGGTCAAAAAGCGACTTCTACCTCTTTCCTTTTGGCTTAAAAGCATCATCCGATTGGCTTATGAGACTGCCGGACGGCAGCCTCCTGAAAGAATCACAGCTCACTCCACTAGGGCTGTGGCTTCCACATGGGCCTTCAAGAATGAGGCTTCTGTTGACCAGATATGTAAGGCAGCGACTTGGTCTTCACTGCACACTTTTGCCAAATTTTACAAATTTGATACTTTTGCTTCTTCGGAGGCTATTTTTGGGAGAAAGGTTTTGCAAGCCGTGGTGCCTTCCGTTTAGGTAACCTGATTTGCTCCCTCCCTTCATCCGTGTCCTAAAGCTTTGGTATTGGTTCCCACAAGTAAGGATGACGCCGTGGACCGGACACACCAATGTTGGAGAAAACAGAATTTATGCTTACCTGATAAATTACTTTCTCCAACGGTGTGTCCGGTCCACGGCCCGCCCTGTTTTTTTTAATCAGGTCTGATGAATTATTTTCTCTAGCTACAGTCACCACGGTACCATATGGTTTCTCCTATATTTTTCCTCCTGTCCGTCGGTCGAATGACTGGGGTGGGCGGAGCCTAGGAGGGACTATATGGCCAGCTTTGCTGGGACTCTTTGCCATTTCCTGTTGGGAAAGAGATATTCCCACAAGTAAGGATGACACCGTGGACCGGACACACCGTTGGAGAAAGTAATTTATCAGGTAAGCATAAATTCTGTTTTACACTCTGGCAGAAAAGGGATGAAGATTTCTGCAAGGAGGATGATGATCTTATTTTGTAACTAAGATCCACTGCTGTTCTCACAAGTGCTGAAGAGTACAGGAAAACTTCAGTTGGGGGAACAGTTTGCAGGCTAAACTGCATTAAGGTATGTTCAGTCTATTTCTTTCTAGACAGACTGTTATTTCTAGAAAAGGCTGGCAATATCCCCATGAGAGAAGGGTAAGCTGTATTCAGACACTTGGATAGGAATTTCAGCTTGCATGAAGGGCTCAGTTACTGGTGACACTGTTTGGTAAAAACGTTTTTGTTTATTCAGTGAATGATGCAATTATAACGTTTTTTTGAAGGGACTAAAGGGGTCATTGTGGCTTGTTTTTGAGTTTTCTAACCCACATGGTTAATTTAGAGACACTCTAGTGTTTGTCTGTTAGGCCTCAAAACGTTGTGAGGTGGGAGGGGCCTATTTTCGCGCCTCAGTGGTGCAGTTTCTTTTCCTCTGAGACTTCTAACTGCTTCTCCAGAGGTTCCTGCCGTGTTTGAGGGCTGTAAAAGAAGTTTTTTCCCCCACAAATAGTTCTGAAGGGCAGGTAGGAGCCACAGCAGAACTGTGGCAAGGTGCTGAAAGTCTTTTTTTTTTACTGGTTTTGATGTTTTTTCAATCTGGTTTTGCCATTAAGGGATTAATTGTTTATTTGCATAGCTGTGCAATGTTACTAAGGCTATATGATACTACTGTAAACATTTTGTTGCGTTTACTTTTTTTTTTACACTGTTTTGCAGAATTTGTGCAGCTTTTTTTCTCTTAAAGGCACAGTACCATTTTATTTCTAAGTGTTATTTACTTTGATTACAGTGTTTTCCAAGCTTGCTTGTTACATTACTAGCCGGTTTAATATGTCTGACACCAAGGAAAATCCTTGTTCAATATGTTTGGAAGCCATTGTGGTACCCCCTCTTAGAATGTGTCCCAATTGTACTGATATGTCTATAAAGAACACATATTAGCACTTAAAAATAGAGCAATTGATGATTCTCAGTCAGAAGTAAATGAGGGTTTAGTATCTAGCCCTCCCCAAGTGTCACAATCAGTAACTCCTGCACAAGTTACGCCAAGTACCTCTAGTGCATCGAATTCATTTATTTTACAAGACATGGCCACAGTTATGAATACAACCCTCACAGAGGTTTTATCCTGACTTCTGGTTTTCAAGGAAAGCGGGACAGCTCTGGGTTAAGGAAAAATGCTGAGCAGTCTGACGCTTTAGTAGCCATATCTGATATGCCCTCACAATGCTCTGAGGTAGGGGTGAGGGATTTGTTATCTGAGGGAGAAATTTCTGATTCAGGAAAGACGCTTCCTCAGACAGATTCTGATATGACGGCCTTTAAATTTAAGCTTTAACACCTCCGCTTATTGCTCAGGGAGGTATTAGCGGCTCGAGATGATTGTGACCCTATAGTGGTCCCAGAGAAATTGTCTAAGATGGATAAATTCTTAGAGGTTCCTGTTTACACTGATGTTTTTTTCCAGTCCCTAAGAGGATTGTGAATATTATTGCTAAGGAGTGGGATAGACCAGGTATTCCGTTCATTCCCCCTCCTGTTTTTAAGAAAATGTTTCCCATATCTGACACCATGCGGGACTCGTGGCAGACAGTTCCTAAGGTGGAGGGAGCTATTTTTACTCTAAGCGTACAACTGTACCTATTGAAGTCAGTTGTGCTTTCAAAGATCCTGTGGATAAAAAATTAGAGGGTCTCCTGAAGAAAATTTTTGTTCATCAAGGTTTTCTCCTTCAACCTATTGCGTGCATTGTTCCTGCAACTACTGCAGCTGTTTTCTGGTTTGAGGCTCTAGAATAGGCTCTTCAGATGGAGACTCCATTAGAAGAAATTTTGGACAGAATTAAGGCCCTTAAATTGGCTAATTCTTTTATTACAGGTGACGCTTTTCAACTGGCTAAATTAGCGGCAAAGAATTCAGGTTTTGCCATTTTAGCACGTAGAGCGTTATGGCTTAAATCCTGGTCTGCTGATGTGTCATCTAAAACTAAACTTTCTCCAACATAGGTG
The DNA here is from genome assembly GCF_027579735.1 of Bombina bombina. NCBI lineage: Eukaryota > Metazoa > Chordata > Amphibia > Anura > Bombinatoridae > Bombina > Bombina bombina. The sequence continues at coordinate 555,993,078 of NC_069503.1, read as the reverse complement.
TGTCCGGTCCACGGCGTCATCCTTACTTGTGGGATATTCTCTTCCCCAACAGGAAATGGCAAAGAGCCCAGCAAAGCTGGTCACATGATCCCTCCTAGGCTCCGCCTTCCCCAGTCATTCTCTTTGCCGTTGCACAGGCAACATCTCCACGGAGATGGCTAAGAGTTTTTTGGTGTTTAAATGTAGTTTTTATTCTTCAATCAAGAGTTTGTTATTTTAAAATAGTGCTGGTATGTACTATTTACTCTGAAACAGAAAAGAGATGAAGATTTCTGTTTGTAAGAGGAAAATGATTTTAGCAACCGTTACTAAAATCGATGGCTGTTTCCACACAGGACTGTTGAGATGAATTAACTTCAGTTGGGGGAAACAGTGAGCGGACTTTTGCTGCTTGAGGTATGACACATTTCTAACAAGACTTGGTAATGCTGGAAGCTGTCATTTTCCCTATGGGATCCGGTAAGCCATTTTCTTAATTTTAAATATAAGAATAAAGGGCTTCACAAGGGCTTTAAAGACTGGTAGACATTTTTCTGGGCTAAAACGATTACTTTATAAGCATATTTAATGGTTTATAACTTTGAAGAGTTATTTTAATCTTGGGAATTCTGTTAAAAAAACGGCAGGCACTGTATTGGAAACCTTTTTCACTGGGGGCCTTTTCTAGTCATAGGCAGAGCCTCATTTTCGCGCCACTAATGCGCAGTTGTTTTTGAGAAGCAAGGCATGCAGATGCATGTGTGAGGAGCTCAGATCCACTGAAAAAGCTTATTGAAGGCGTCATTTGGTATCGTATTCCCCTCTGGGCTTGGTTGGGTCTCAGCAAAGCAGATACCAGGGACTGTATAGGGGTTAAATGTAAAAACGGCTCCGGTTATTTTAAGAGTTAAAGCTTTCAAATTTGGTGTGCAATACTTTTAAGGCTTTAAGACACTGTGGTGAAATTTTGGTGAATTTTGAACAATTCCTTCATACTTTTGCACATATTCAGTAATAAAGTGTGTTCAGTTTAAAATTTAAAGTGACAGTAACGGTTTTATTTCTCCAACATAGGTGTGTCCGGTCCACGGCGTCATCCTTACTTGTGGGATATTCTCTTCCCCAACAGGAAATGGCAAAGAGCCCAGCAAAGCTGGTCACATGATCCCTCCTAGGCTCCGCCTACCCCAGTCATTCTCTTTGCCGTTGTACAGGCAACATCTCCACGGAGATGGCTTAGAGTTTTTTAGTGTTTAACTGTAGTTTTTCATTATTCAATCAAGAGTTTGTTATTTTCAAATAGTGCTGGTACGTACTATTTACTCAGAAACAGAAAAGAGATGAAGAATTCTGTTTGTATGAGGAAAATGATTTTAGCAACCGTAACTAAAATCCATGGCTGTTCCACACAGGACTGTTGAGAGCAATTAACTTCAGTTGGGGGAACAGAGTGCAGTCTCTTACTGCTTGAGGTATGACACATTCTAACAAGACGATGTAATGCTGGAAGCTGTCATTTTCCCTATGGGATCCGGTAAGCCATGTTTATTACGATTGTAAATAAGGGCTTCACAAGGGCTTATTTAAACTGTAGACTTTTTCTGGGCTAAATCGATTGATTATTAACACATATTTAGCCTTGAGGAATCATTTTATCTGGGTATTTTGATATAATAATATCGGCAGGCACTGTTTTAGACACCTTATTCTTTAGGGGCTTTCCCAAAGCATAGGCAGAGTCTCATTTTCGCGCCGGTGTTGCGCACTTGTTTTTGAGAGGCATGGCATGCAGTCGCATGTGAGAGGAGCTCTGATACTTATAAAAGACTTCTGAAGGCGTCATTTGGTATCGTATTCCCCTTTGGGTTTGGTTGGGTCTCAGCAAAGCAGATACCAGGGACTGTAAAGGGGTTTAAAGCTTAAAACGGCTCCGGTTCCGTTATTTTAAGGGTTAAAGCTTCCAAAATTGGTGTGCAATATTTTCAAAGCTTTAAGACGCTGTGGTGAAAATTTGGTGAATTTTGAACAATTCCTTCATGTTTTTTCGCAATTGCAGTAATAAAGTGTGTTCAGTTTAAAATTTAAAGTGACAGTAACGGTTTTATTTTAAAACGTTTTTTGTACTTTCTGATCAAGTTTATGCCTGTTTAACATGTCTGAGCTACCAGATAGACTATGTTCTGAATGTGGGGAAGCCAGAATTCCTATTCATTTAAATAAATGTGATTTATGTGATAATGACAATGATGCCCAAGATGATTCCTCAAGTGAGGGGAGTAAGCATGGTACTGCATCATTCCCTCCTTCGTCTACACGAGTCTTGCCCACTCAGGAGGCCCCTAGTACATCTAGCGCGCCAATACTCCTTACTATGCAACAATTAACGGCTGTAATGGATAATTCTGTCAAAAACATTTTAGCCAAAATGACCCCTTGTCAGCGTAAGCGTGGCTGCTCTGTTTTAGTTACTGAAGAGCATGACGACGCTGATATTAATATCTCTGAAGGGCCCCTAACCCAATCTGAGGGGGCCAGGGAGGTTTTGTCTGAGGGAGAAATTACTGAATTAGGGAACATTTCTCAGCAGGCTGAATCTGATGTGATTACATTTAAATTTAAATTGGAACATCTCCGCATTTTGCTTAAGGAGGTATTATCCACTCTGGATGATTGTGAAAATTTAGTCATCCCAGAGAAACTATGTAAAATGGACAAGTTCTTAGAGGTGCCGGGGCTCCCAGAAGCTTTTCCTATACCCAAGCGGGTGGCGGACATTGTTAATAAAGAATGGGAAAGGCCCGGTATTCCTTTCGTCCCTCCCCCCATATTTAAAAAATTGTTTCCTATGGTCGACCCTAGAAAGGACTTATGGCAGTCAGTCCCCAAGGTCGAGGGAGCGGTTTCTACTTTAAACAAACGCACCACTATTCCCATAGAGGATAGTTGTGCTTTCAAAGATCCTATGGATAAAAAATTAGAAGGTTTGCTTAAAAAGATGTTTGTTCAGCAGGGTTACCTTCTACAACCCATTTCATGCATTGTCCCTGTCACTACTGCCGCATATTTCTGGTTTGATGAACTGCTTAAGGTGCTCGATAGTGACTCTCCTCCTTATGAGGAGATTATGGACAGAATCAATGCTCTCAAATTGGCTAATTCTTTCACTCTAGACGCCTCTTTGCAATTGGCTAAGTTAGCGGCTAAGAACTCTGGGTTTGCTATTGTGGCGCGCAGAGCGCTTTGGTTGAAATCTTGGTCGGCTGATGCGTCTTCCAAGAACAAGCTACTAAACATTCCTTTCAAGGGGAAAACGTTGTTTGGTCCTGACTTGAAAGAGATTATCTCTGATATCACCGGGGGTAAGGGCCACGCCCTTCCTCAGGATCGGCCTTTCAAGGCAAAAAATAGACCTAATTTTCGTCCCTTTCGTAAAAACGGACCAGCCCAAGGTGCTACGTCCTCTAAGCAAGAGGGTAATACTTCTCAGGCCAAGCCAGCTTGGAGACCAATGCAAGGCTGGAACAAGGGAAAGCAGGCCAAGAAACCTGCCACTGCTACCAAGACAGCATGAAATATTGGCCCCCGATCCGGGACCGGATCTGGTGGGGGGCAGACTCTCTCTCTTCGCTCAGGCTTGGGCAAGAGATGTTCTGGATCCTTGGGCGCTAGAAATAGTCTCCCAGGGTTATCTTCTGGAATTCAAGGGACTTCCCCCAAGGGGGAGGTTCCACAGGTCGCAGTTGTCTTCAGACCACATAAAAAGACAGGCGTTTTTACGTTGTGTAGAAGACCTGTTAAAAATGGGAGTGATTCATCCTGTTCCATTAAGAGAACAAGGGATGGGTTTCTACTCCAATCTGTTCATAGTTCCCAAAAAAGAGGGAACGTTCAGACCAATCCTAGATCTCAAGATCTTAAACAAATTTCTCAAGGTCCCATCGTTCAAGATGGAAACCATTCGAACTATCCTTCCTTCCATCCAGGAAGGTCAATTCATGACCACGGTGGATTTAAAGGATGCGTATCTACATATTCCTATCCACAAGGAACATCATCGGTTCCTAAGGTTTGCATTCCTGGACAAACATTACCAGTTCGTGGCGCTTCCTTTCGGATTAGCCACTGCTCCAAGGATTTTCACAAAGGTACTAGGGTCCCTTCTAGCGGTGCTAAGACCAAGGGGCATTGCAGTAGTACCTTACCTGGACGACATTCTGATTCAAGCGTCGTCCCTTCCTCAAGCAAAGGCTCACACGGACATTGTCCTGGCCTTTCTCAGATCTCACGGCTGGAAAGTGAACGTGGAAAAGAGTTCTCTATCCCCGTCAACAAGGGTTCCCTTCTTGGGAACAATTATAGACTCCTTAGAAATGAGGATCTTTCTAACAGAGGCCAGAAAAACAAAGCTTCTGGACTCTTGTCGGATACTTCATTCCGTTCCTCTTCCTTCCATAGCTCAGTGCATGGAAGTGATCGGGTTGATGGTGGCGGCGATGGACATAGTTCCTTTTGCGCGCATTCATCTAAGACCATTACAACTGTGCATGCTCAGTCAGTGGAATGGGGACTATACAGACTTGTCTCCGAAGATACAAGTAAATCAGAGGACCAGAGACTCACTCCGTTGGTGGCTGTCCCTGGACAATCTGTCTCAAGGGATGATGTTCCACAGACCAGAGTGGGTCATTGTCACGACCGACGCCAGTCTGATAGGCTGGGGCGCGGTCTGGGGATCCCTGAAAGCTCAGGGTCTTTGGTCTCGGGAAGAATCTCTTCTACCGATAAATATTCTGGAACTGAGAGCGATATTCAATGCGCTCCAGGCCTGGCCCCAGCTTGCGAGGACCAGGTTCATTCGGTTTCAATCAGACAACATGACGACTGTTGCGTACATCAACCATCAGGGGGGAACAAGGAGTTCCCTAGCGATGGAAGAAGTAACCAAAATTATTCTTTGGGCGGAGTCTCACTCCTGCCACCTGTCTGCTATCCACATCCCAGGAGTGGAAAATTGGGAAGCGGATTTTCTGAGTCGTCAGACATTGCATCCGGGGGAGTGGGAACTCCATCCGGAAATCTTTGCCCAAGTCACTCACCTGTGGGGCATTCCAGACATGGATCTGATGGCCTCTCGTCAGAACTTCAAAGTTCCTTGCTACGGGGCCAGATCCAGGGATCCCAAGGCGGCTCTAGTGGATGCACTAGTAGCACCTTGGACCTTCAAACTAGCTTATGTGTTCCCGCCATTTCCTCTCATCCCCAGGCTGATAGCCAGGATCAAGCAGGAGAGGGCGTCGGTGATCTTGATAGCTCCTGCGTGGCCACGCAGGACTTGGTATGCAGATCTGGTGAATATGTCATCGGCTCCACCTTGGAAGCTACCTTTGAGACGAGACCTTCTTGTTCAGGGTCCGTTCGAACATCCGAATCTGGTTTCACTCCAGCTGACTGCGTGGAGATTGAACGCTTGATTTTATCGAAGCGAGGATTCTCAGATTCTGTGATCGATACTCTGGTTCAGGCCAGAAAGCCTGTGACTAGAAAGATTTACCACAAAATTTGGAAAAAATATATCTGTTGGTGTGAATCTAAAGGATTCCCTTGGGACAAGGTTAAGATTCCTAGGATTCTATCCTTCCTTCAAGAAGGATTGGAAAAAGGATTATCGGCAAGTTCCCTGAAGGGACAGATTTCTGCCTTGTCGGTATTACTTCACAAAAAGCTGGCAGCTGTGCCAGATGTTCAAGCCTTTGTTCAGGCTCTGGTTAGAATCAAGCCTGTTTACAAACCTTTGACTCCTCCTTGGAGTCTCAATTTAGTTCTTTCAGTTCTTCAGGGGGTTCCGTTTGAACCCTTACATTCCGTTGATATTAAGTTATTATCTTGGAAAGTTTTGTTTTTAGTTGCGATTTCTTCTGCTAGAAGAGTCTCAGAATTATCTGCTCTGCAGTGTTCTCCTCCTTATCTGGTGTTCCATGCAGATAAGGTGGTTTTACGTACTAAACCTGGTTTTCTTCCAAAGGTTGTTTCTAACAAAAACATTAACCAGGAGATTATCGTACCTTCTCTGTGTCCAAAACCAGTTTCAAAGAAGGAACGTTTGTTGCACAATTTGGATGTTGTTCGCGCTCTAAAATTCTATTTAGATGCTACAAAGGATTTTAGACAAACATCTTCCTTGTTTGTTGTTTATTCAGGTAAAAGGAGAGGTCAAAAAGCAACTTCTACCTCTCTCTCTTTTTGGATTAAAAGCATCATCAGATTGGCTTACGAGACTGCCGGACGGCAGCCTCCCGAAAGAATCACAGCTCATTCCACTAGGGCTGTGGCTTCCACATGGGCCTTCAAGAACGAGGCTTCTGTTGATCAGATATGTAGGGCAGCGACTTGGTCTTCACTGCACACTTTTACCAAATTTTACAAGTTTGATACTTTTGCTTCTTCTGAGGCTATTTTTGGGAGAAAGGTTTTGCAAGCCGTGGTGCCTTCCATTTAGGTGACCTGATTTGCTCCCTCCCTTCATCCGTGTCCTAAAGCTTTGGTATTGGTTCCCACAAGTAAGGATGACGCCGTGGACCGGACACACCTATGTTGGAGAAAACAGAATTTATGTTTACCTGATAAATTTCTTTCTCCAACGGTGTGTCCGGTCCACGGCCCGCCCTGGTTTTTTTAATCAGGTCTGATATTTTATTTTCTTTAACTACAGTCACCACGGTACCATATGGTTTCTCCTATGCAAATATTCCTCCTTAACGTCGGTCGAATGACTGGGGTAGGCGGAGCCTAGGAGGGATCATGTGACCAGCTTTGCTGGGCTCTTTGCCATTTCCTGTTGGGGAAGAGAATATCCCACAAGTAAGGATGACGCCGTGGACCGGACACACCGTTGGAGAAAGAAATTTATCAGGTAAACATAAATTCTGTTTTTAAAACGTTTTTTGTGCTTTGTTATCAAGTTTATGCCTATTAACATGTCTGAACTATCAGATAGACAATGTTCTGTATGTTCGGAAGCCAAGGTTCCTCTCCATTTAAATATATGTGATGAATGTGACAAACAAAGTAGGGACAATGATGCCACTGATAATAATGTTGCCCAAAATGATTCCTTAAGTGAGGGGAGTAAGCATGGTACTGCATCATCTCCTTCTATGTCTACACCAGTCTTGCCCACTCAGGAGGTCCCTAGTGCATCTAGTGCGCCAATCCTCCTTACTATGCAACAATTAACGGCTGTAATGGATAATTCTATTAAAAACATTTTAGCCAAAATGCCCACTTATCAGCGAAAGCGCGACTGCTCTGTTTTAGATACTGAAGAGCATGAGGACGCTGATGATAATGGTTCTGACATGCCCTTACACCAGTCTGAAGGGGCCAGGGAGGTTTTGTCTGAGGGAGAAATTTCAGATTCAGGAAAAATTTCTCAACAAGCTGAACCTGACGTTATTACATTCAAATTTAAATTGGAACATCTCCGCGCTCTGCTTAAGGAGGTGTTATCTACTCTGGATGATTGTGACAATTTGGTCATTCCAGAGAAATGATGTAAGATGGACAAGTTCCTAGAGGTCCCGGTGCCCCCCGAAGCTTTTCCTATACCCAAGCGGGTGGCGGACATTGTAAATAAAGAATGGGAAAGACCCGGCATACCTTTTGTCCCTCTATATTTAAGAAATTATTTCCTATGGTCGACCCCAGGAAGGACTTATGGCAGACAGTCCCCAAGGTCGAGGGGGCGGTTTCTACTCTAAACAAACGCACCACTATCCCTATAGAAGATAGTTGTGCTTTCAAAGATCCTATGGATAAAAAATTAGAGGGTTTGCTTAAAAAGATGTTTGTTCAGCAAGGTTACCTTCTACAACCAATTTCATGCATTGTTCCTGTCACTACAGCAGCGTGTTTCTGGTTCGAAGAACTAGAAAAGTCGCTCAATAAAGCATCTTCTTATGAGGAGTTTATGGACAGAGTTCAAGCACTTAAATTGGCTAACTCTTTTACCTTAGATGCCACTTTGCAATTAGCTAGATTAGCGGCGAAAAATTCAGGTTTTGCTATTGTGGCGCGCAGAGCGCTTTGGCTAAAGTCTTGGTCAGCGGATGTGTCCTCCAAGAACAAATTGCTTAACATCCCTTTCAAGGGGAAAACGCTGTTTGGCCCTGACTTGAAAGAGATTATTTCAGACATCACTGGGGGAAAGGGCCACGCCCTTCCTCAGGATAGGTCTTTTAAGGCTAAAAATAAAACAAATTTTCGTCCCTTTCGCAGAAACGGACCAGCCTCAAATTCTACATCCTCTAAGCAAGAGGGTAATTCTTCTCAAACCAAGCCAGCCTGGAGACCGATGCAAGGCTGGAACAAAGGTAAGCAGGCCAAGAAGCCTGCTACCGCTACCAAGACAGCATGAGATGCTGGCCCCCGATCCGGGACCGGATCTGATGGGGGGCAGACTCTCTCTCTTCGCTCAGGCTTGGGCAAGAGATGTTCAGGATCCTTGGGCGCTAGAAATAGTTTCTCAAGGTTATCTCCTGGAATTCAAGGAACTACCCCCAAGGGGAAGGTTCCACAGGTCTCAATTGTCTTCAGACCAAATAAAAAGACAGGCATTCTTACATTGTGTAGAAGACCTGTTAAAAATGGGAGTGATTCATCCTGTTCCATCAGGAGAACAAGGGATGGGGTTTTACTCCAATCTGTTCATAGTTCCCAAAAAAGAGGGAACATTCAGGCCAATTTTGGATCTCAAGATCCTAAACAAATTTCTCAGGGTTCCATCGTTCAAAATGGAAACCATTCGGACAATTCTTCCTACCACCCAGGAAGGTCAATTCATGACCACGGTGGATTTAAAGGATGCGTATCTACATATTCCTATCCACAAGGAACATCATCGGTTCCTAAGATTCGCCTTTCTGGACAAGCATTACCAGTTTGTGGCACTTCCATTCGGATTAGCCACTGCTCCAAGAATTTTCACAAAGGTACTAGGGTCCCTTCTAGCGGTGCTAAGGCCAAGGGGCATTGCAGTAGTACCTTACTTGGACGACATACTGATTCAAGCGTCGTCTCTGCCACAAGCAAAGGCTCATACGGACATTGTCCTAGCCTTTCTCAGATCTCACGGGTGGAAGGTGAACGTAGAAAAAAGTTCTCTATTCCCGTCAACAAGAGTTCCCTTCTTGGGAACAATAATAGACTCCTTAGAAATGAAGATTTTTCTGACAGAGGCCAGAAAATCAAAACTTCTAAGCTCTTGTCAAGTACTTCATTCTGTTCTTCTTCCTTCCATAGCGCAGTGCATGGAAGTAATAGGTTTGATGGTTGCGGCAATGGACATAGTTCCTTTTGCGCGAATTCATCTAAGACCATTACAACTGTGCATGCTCAGTCAGTGGAATGGGGATTATACAGACTTGTCCCCGACGATCCAAGTAGATCAGAGGACCAGAGATTCACTCCGTTGGTGGCTGACCCTGGACAACCTGTCTCAAGGGATGAGCTTCCGCAGACCAGAGTGGGTCATTGTCACGACCGACGCCAGTCTGGTGGGCTGGGGCGCGGTCTGGGAACCCCTGAAAGCTCAGGGTCTATGGTCTCGGGAAGAATCTCTTCTCCCGATAAACATTCTGGAACTGAGAGCGATATTCAATGCTCTCAAGGCTTGGCCTCAACTAGCAAAGGCCAAATTCATAAGGTTTCAATCAGACAACATGACGACTGTTGCATATATCAACCATCAGGGGGGAACAAGGAGTTCCCTGGCGGTGGAAGAAGTGACCAAAGTAATTCAATGGGCGGAGATTCACTCCTGCCACTTGTCTGCAATTCACATCCCAGGAGTGGAAAATTGGGAAGCGGATTTTCTGAGTCGTCAGACATTTCATCCGGGGGAGTGGGAACTCCATCCGGAAATCTTTGCCCACATAACTCAATTATGGGGCATTCCAGACATGGATCTGATGGCGTCTAGTCAGAACTTCAAGGTTCCTTGCTACGGGTCCAGATCCAGGGATCCCAAGGCGACTCTAGTAGATGCACTAGTAGCACCCTGGACCTTCAACCTAGCTTATGTTTTCCCACCGTTTCCTCTCATTCCCAGGCTGGTAGCCAGGATCAATCAGGAGAAGGCTTCGGTGATCTTGATAGCTCCTGCGTGGCCACGCAGAACTTGGTATGCAGACCTGGTGAATATGTCATCGGCTCCACCATGGAAGCTACCTTTGAGACGGGACCTTCTTGTTCAAGGTCCGTTCGAACATCCGAATCTGGCCTCACTCCAACTGACTGCTTGGAGATTGAACGCTTGATTTTATCAAAGCGTGGGTTCTCAGATTCTGTCATTGATACTCTTATTCAGGCTAGAAAGCCTGTAACTAGAAAAATTTACCATAAAGTATGGAAGAAATATATCTGTTGGTGCGAATCGAAAGGATTCCCATGGAACAGGATAAAAATTCCTAAGATTCTATCCTTTCTACAAGAGGGTTTGGAGAAAGGATTATCTGCAAGTTCTTTGAAGGGACAGATTTCTGCTTTATCTGTTTTACTTCACAAAAAGCTGGCGGCTGTGCCAGATGTTCAAGCTTTTGTTCAGGCTCTGGTTAGAATCAAGCCTGTTTACAAACCTTTGACTCCTCCTTGGAGTCTCAATTTAGTTCTTTCAGTTCTTCAAGGGGTTCCGTTTGAACCCTTACATTCCGTTGATATTAAGTTATTATCTTGGAAAGTTTTGTTTTTGGTTGCAATTTCTTCTGCTAGAAGAGTTTCAGAGTTATCTGCTCTGCAGTGTTCTCCTCCTTATCTGGTGTTCCATGCAGATAAGGTGGTTTTGCGTACTAAACCTGGTTTCGTTCCGAAGGTTGTTTCTAACAAAAATATTAACCAGGAGATAGTTGTACCTTCTTTGTGTCCGAATCCAGTTTCAAAGAAGGAACGTTTGTTGCACAATTTGGATGTAGTTCGTGCTCTAAAATTCTATTTAGAGGCTACAAAGGATTTCAGACAAACATCTTCCTTGTTTGTTGTTTATTCTGGTAAAAGGAGAGGTCAAAAAGCAACTTCTACCTCTCTCTCTTTTTGGCTTAAAAGCATCATCCGATTGGCTTATGAGACTGCCGGACGGCAGCCTCCTGAAAGAATCACAGCTCATTCCACTAGGGCTGTGGCTTCCACATGGGCCTTCAAGAACGAGGCTTCTGTTGATCAGATATGTAAGGCAGCGACTTGGTCTTCACTGCACACTTTTACCAAATTTTACAAATTTGATACTTTTGCTTCTTCTGAGGCTATTTTTGGGAGAAAGGTTTTGCAAGCCGTGGTGCCTTCCATCTAGGTGACCCGATTTGCTCCCTCCCATCATCCGTGTCCTAAAGCTTTGGTATTGGTTCCCACAAGTAAGGATGACGCCGTGGACCGGACACACCTATGTTGGAGAAAACAGAATTTATGCTTACCTGATAAATTACTTTCTCCAACGGTGTGTCCGGTCCACGGCCCGCCCTGGTTTTTTAATCAGGTCTGATGAATTATTTTCTCTAACTACAGTCACCACGGTATCATATGATTTCTCCTATGCATATTCCTCCTTTACGTCGGTCGAATGACTGGGGAAGGCGGAGCTTAGGAGGGATCATGTGACCAGCTTTGCTGGGCTCTTTGCCATTTCCTGTTGGGGAAGAGAATATCCCACAAGTAAGGATGACGCCGTGGACCGGACACACCGTTGGAGAAAGTAATTTATCAGGTAAGCATAAATTCTGTTTTTGAACATCCCTTTCAAAGGAAAGACCCTATTCGGGCCTGAACTGAAAGAGATTATTGCAGACATCACTGGAGGGAAAGGTCATGCCCTCCCTCAGGATAGATCAAATAAGATGAGGGCCAAACAAAATAATTTTCGTTCCATTTGGAATTTCAAGAGTGATCCTGCTTCAGCTTCCTCTGCTGCAAAGCAAGAGGGGAATTTTGCCCAATCCAAGTCAGTCTGGAGACCTAATCAGGCTTGGAACAAGGGTAAACAGGCCAAGAAGCCTGCAGCTGCCTCTAAGACAGCATGAAGGGGTAGCCCCCGATCCAGGACCGGATCTAGTAGGGCGCAGACTCTCTCTCTTAGCTCAGGCTTGGGCAAGAGATGTTCACGATCCCTGGGTTTTAGAAATTGTTTCCCAGGGATATTTTCTGGAATTCAAAGGCTCTCTTCCAAGGGGGACTTTTCACATTTCTCGATTGTCTGTAAACTGACAAAGAGAGAGGCGTTCTTACGCTGTGTAGAAGACCTACATACCATGGGGGTGATCAGCCCAGTCCAAAAAGAAGAACAGGGGCTAGGTTTTTACTCAAACCTGTTTGTGGTTTCCAAAAAAGAGGGAACTTTCAGATCAATCTTGGATCTCAACATTCTAAACAAGTTCTTCAAAGTTCCATCATTCAAGATGGAGACTATTCGGTCTATTCTACCTCTGATCCAGGAGGGTCAATATATGACCACCGTGGACTTAAAGCATGCGTATCTACACATCCCTATTCACAGAATTTTCACAAGGGTGCTAGGGTCTCTTCTGGTGGTTCTACGACCACGGGACATAGCAGTGGCGCCTTATCTAGATGACATCTTATTTCAGGCGTCAACTTTCCAGCTATCCAAGTCTCACACGGACATTGTGTTGGCTTTTCTGAGATCTCACGGGTGGACGGTGAACATAAAAAAAAGAGTTCTCTCTTCCCTCTTATAAGAGTTTCCTTCCTAGGGACTCTGATAGACTCTGTAGAAATGAAAATATTTCTGATGGCGGTCAGAAAATCAAAGCTCTTAACCACTTGCCGAGCTATTCATTCCATTCCTCGGCCATCAGTGGCTTAGTATATGGAGGTAATCGGACTCATGGTAGCAGCAATGGACATAGTTCCTTTTGCCCGCCTACACCTCAGACCACTACATCTATGCATGCTCAAACAGTGGATTGGGGATTATGCAGATTTGTCTCCTCAACTGCATCTGGACCAGGAGACCAGAGAGTCTCTTCTCTGGTGGTTGTCTCAGGACCACCTGTCTCAGGGAATGTGTTTCCGCAAGCCAGAGTGGCTCATTGTAACGACAGATACCAGCCTGCTAGGCTGGGATGCAGTCTGGAACTCCCTGAAAGCACAGGGCTTATGGTCTCGGGAGGAATCTCTTCTCCCGATAAATATTCTAGAACTGAGAGCGATATTCAATGCGCTTCAGGCGTGGCCTCAGCTTGCTGCGGCCAAATTCATCAGGTTTCAGTCGGACAACATCACGACTGTAGCTTATATCAATCATCAAGGAGGAACAAGGAGTATTTGCCCAGCTGATTCAGCTATGGGGCACACCAGAATTGGATCTGATGGCGTCCCGTCAGAATGCCAAACTTCCTCGTTACGGGTCCAGGTTCCGGGATCCCAAGGAGGTACTGATAGATGCTCTAGCAGTGCCTTGGTCCTTCAATCTGGCCTATGTATTTCCTCTCCTCCTACGTCTGGCTGCCAGAATAAAGCAGGAGAGAGCTTCGGTGATTCTGATAGCACCTGCGTGGCCACGCAGGACTTGGTATGCAGACCTAGTGGACATGTCCTCGGTTCTACCATGATCTCTGCCAATGAGGCAGGACCTTCTAATCCAAGGTCTGTTCACGCATCCAAATCTAATTTCTCTGCGTCTGACTGCTTGGAGATTGAACGCCTGATTCTATCAAAGCGTGGTTTCTCTGAGTCGGTCATTGATACCCTGATTCAGGCTAGAAAGCCTGTCACCAGGAAGATCTATCATAAGATTTGGCGCAGGCTTGTCAGGCTTTGGTCAGAATCAAGCCTGTATTTAAACCTGTTGCTCCGCCATGGAGCCTAAATTTAGTTCTTAAAGTTCTTCAAGGGGTTCCGTTTGAACCTATGCATTCCATGGATATTAAGCTTCTATCTTGGAAAGTTTTTTGTTTTTAGTAGCTATCTCTTCGGCTCGAAGAGTTTCTGAGCTATATGATTTACAATGTGATTCCCCTTATCTTATTTTCCATGCAGATAAGGTTGTTTTGCGTACCAAACCTGGGTTTCTTCCTAAGGTTGTTTCTTATAAGAATATCAGTCAAGAGATTGTTGTTCCTTCACTGTGTCCTAACCCTTCTTCAAAGAAGGAACGTCTGTTGCATAATCTTGATGTGGTTCGTGCTTTAAAGTTCTACTTACAAACAACTAAGGATTTCCGTCAAATATCTTCATTGTTTGTTGTTTATTCTGTTAAGCGGAGAGGTCAGAAGGCTACGGCTACCTCTCTTTCCTTTTGGCTGAAAAGCATCATCCATTTGGCTTATGAGTCTGCTGGCCAACAGTCTCCTGAAAGACTGCTCATTCTACTAGAGCTGTGGCTTCCACATGGCTTTTAAAAATGAGGCTTCTGTTAAACAGATTTGTAATGCGGCGACTTGGTCTTCGTTTCATACTTTTTTCCAAATTTTCCAAATTTTATACTTTTGCTTCTTCGGAGGCTATTTTTGGGAGAAAGGTTGTACATGCAGTGGTGCCTTCCGTTTAAGGTCCCTGTCTTGTCCCTCCCTTCATCCGTGTCCTAAAGCTTTGGTATTGGTATCCCACAAGTAAGGATGAATCTGTGGACTCGATACATCTTACAAGAGGAAACATAATTTATGCTTACCTGATAAATTTATTTCTCTTGTGATGTATTGAGTCCACGGCCCGCCCTGTTTATTAAGACAGGCATATATATTTTTATTTTTAAACTTTCAGTCACCACTGCGCCCTATAGTTTCTCCTTTTTCTTCCTAGCCTTCGGTCGAATGACTGCGGGGTGGAGCTAAGGGGGGAGCTATATAGGCAGCTCTGCTGTGGGTGCTCTCTCTGCCACTTCCTGTAGGGGAGGAGAATATCCCACAAGTAAGGATGAATCCGTGGACTCGATACATCACAAGAGAAATAAATTTATCAGGTAAGCATAAATTATGTTTTTTTTGTTTTTTAATTCCTCCAATAGGTGTTTGGAGCCCTACATGGCAGGAAATAGTACTGTTGTACAGGGATAACATTCTTGCAAAACTGCTGCCATATAGTGCTCCATACCTGTACATGCTCCAATAACGAGAACGAAGAACATTTGATAATAGAAGTAAATTAGAAAGTTTAAAATCTAAACCACGTACCTTTTTTAAATCTTGTCTGACTTCACTTCAGAACATTTTAACTTGTATGCGCTTTAACTCCTTTTAACAGGAATTATATCCAGTATAGCTTGCATTACCATAAGGCATTGAAATATAGCAACAACAAAAATATAGTTGATTAATTAGATACTGTTTTGCTATGGCACTATAGGCCATTTTGTTATCTTCATCCTTTTTATTTCTGATGGTAGATATTTTAATTTGTATCTGAAGTAGTGTGTTTTTTGTTTTAAAGAATATTTTATTCTCCTCTGTAGCTTGTAAAGTTAATAAAATTACCCCCAACAGCCATTCTTTACTAAATACAGAACTCTATAAAAGTTATTGTAATGTATGAAACCATTTTTTACTTTAATACCAGACTTGAGATTTTTTACTTTTTATTGAGTTATACATCAAACATACTGTAAGTAAAAACGTGCTTATTTAAATTGATATTTTCTTATTTTGGTTCTGCTTAACAGAATGAGTGCCCCCTTGTTTTTGAGAAATGGATCATGTATAACTGATCCTTACTGCACAGTCTACTTACAATCACAGTGCTGTTCCTTAGCACAGCGCCCCATTATGCCTAGGGAAATAGTCACAGGCCATGAGCTCAGGATTTTCACTGGCTGGAAAACAGTCCTGCTTCCTCGCACTAGACCTGCCTACGAAAACCCCACTCATTGCCTTCTTAATACAGTACCACCATTTTAGTTTTTGTCTACCCTTAGTCACTTTAATATTCACACTATGTTCCCAGTTAGAGGAAAACATTTCTAAAGTATGTTTGTTTTGTTGAGTGCGATATGTTTCATATACATGTATTTAATTTAGATGGATTCTTTTGTTTTTCTTTTCTAGGTTTCCTTGTTAGTGGTTGTGGAAATTGGAGTGTTCCCTCTTATATGTGGTTGGTGGTTGGATATTTGCTCATTGGTAAGAATTCACAGTCACTCATATTATGTAATCTTTGTGTTTTCTCTTACTTAATGGGACATAATACTCATATGCTAAATCACTTGAAACTGATGCAGTATAACTGTAAAAAGCTGACAGGAAAATATCACCTGAGCATCTCTATGTAAAAAAAGAAGATATTTTACCTGACAATCTCCTCAGCCCAGCAGAGTAAATTCTGTGTAAAAAGTTATACTTCAGCTGTTGCCCAGCTGCAGGTAAAAAAAATAAAAATGAAGAAATGAACAGTAGCCAATCAACATCAGCAGTGCTGAGGTCATGAACTCTTACTGTGATCTCATGAGATTTCATAGTAAACTTCCTTAAACTGAATAGGGAAATAAGATGAGTGTGCACGTAAGCTCACTCCCTTAGCTGTCCCGGGACAGACATACTGATTTGCTGTTTAGAAGTCATTTACAATGGGATGTGGCTACTGAGGAATTTATGAGGTAAAATATATTTTCTTCTACAAGATACGACGAGTCCACGGATTTCATCCTTGTGGGATATTATCCTCCTAACAGGAAGTGGCAAAGAGCACCACAGCAGAGCTGTATATATAGCTCCTCCCTTCCCCTCCACCTCCAGTCATTCCTGTGTTATACTAGGAAGAGGTAAAGTGAGGTGTTAGTGTTAGTTTCTTCAATCAAGAAGTTTTTTATTTATATTTTCTAGTCCGATTTTTACAGCTATGCTGCATCACTTTCAAATGTGTAAACATTTGGGTATCATGGCCCTTTAATTTGACACAGGTCATTTTGTTCCAAAAAAATGCTTTTGTATGTAAATTTTTGTGACTATATATGGAATTTGTTAGGGAAACTAATTTCTTTCCAATGGAATGGAGAGTTCATGAATCCATTAAATTACTAGTGGGAATTCAACTCCTGGCCTCCAGGTGGAGGCAAAGAACACCCCAGTAGAGCTGTTAAGTATCACTCCCCCTTCCCATAAACCCCCAGTTATTCTTTGCCTTGTACATCAGGAAGATGTTCAAGGATAGTGTCTGAAGATATTAATCCTTTAATGTGTACTTTTCCCTGCAAGCAAGGATTGGGGGATATGCTGTGTCCATGTTATCCTCTTTAGTAAGAGTAATGGTGGCTTTTAGCAGTTGGAAGACAACAAGGTAGTCCTTGCTGCTTCCCCTCCAACATTTTATGCTACCCCTATATAGAAAACCAGGGCTGGTTACTCTGCTTTTCTTTGTCTACATGTCCCTGTCAGAGGTAGGCAGAGTCTGTCATACCTGTTGCTGTACCTGCCTTGCAGCAGATCCACAGGTAAGTGTTTTTGCCTTCTAGATGAGAAGGATGCAGCACTTAACCCTTAAAGGGACACTGAACCCAAATTTTTTCTTTCATGATTCAGATAGAGCATGTAATTGTAAGCAACTTTTTAATTTACTTCTATTATCAATTTTTCTTCATTCTCTTGCAATCTTTATTTGAAAAGAAGGCATCTCAGCTAAGGAGCCAGCAAATTGTGGGTTCAGAACCATGGACAGCACTTGTTTAAAGGTGCTGTCCAATCAGCAAGGACAACCCAGGTTGTTCACCTAAAATGGGCCGGTATCTAAACTTACATTCTTGCTTTTCAAATAAACATACCAAGAAAATGAAGACAATTTGATAATATGATTAAATTAGAAAGTTGCTTAAAATTGCATGCTCTATCTGAATCACAAAATATTTTTTTTGGCTACAGTGTCCCTTTAACTGCAAAAATTAACCCATCAAAGAGGTGGATCTTAATGGGACTGGATATCCCTTTTAATTGGGGAATTTTATTATGTGCAGCAGAGACGGGGCACTGCTCTGTCTTAGGAGAGAAAGAGGAGCTCTTTATTTTAGGCACGGATATTGCCCTTATACTGGCTAATCCTCTCTGTGGCTCTGTGTAGAAGGGGCTGTTATATTAATTTTATAATTTTTTTGGCATGTTGTGCACAATGGGTTTGTTAATGTTCCCCTTAATTAAATCGGGGTACTTTTTAAGTGATTGCTAGTACAGCGGTTCCCTTTAGGTTTTCCTTCGCTTGTTCCGCGTTTCGGTGTCACACTTAAAAATAAAGTTGCGATCACATGACCGCTCGGCTTCCCTCTGCTGAGTGGTTAGTTGCGGCGTAGCCTGTAATGGTGTGAGAGCAAGTAGGACAAGGTGGTGTATAACGGCCTCTGGAGAGTCTGTTTCTTTTCTGATTTCTCAGCGGTTTTTGCAGCATCATGAAAAGACTAATAGGAGCTGCAGATTTAAAGAGCAATATGATCTTTTCTAGTGTGGAATCTCCCCAGCGGTGCTGGGGCATAGCAATGCCTGTACTTTTATTATCTAAAATAATTTCTCTTGTAAGGTGTATCCAGTCCACGGATCATCCATAACTTGTGGGATATTCTCCTTCCCAACAGGAAGTTGCAAGAGGATCACCCATAGCAGAGCTGCTATATAGCTCCTCCCCTCACTGCCATTACCAGTCATTCTCTTGCAACTCTCAAAAGCATGGAGGTAGTAAGAGGAAAGTGGTGAAATGTAGCTGTTATCTTGCTTCAATCAAAAGTTTGTTATTTTTAAATGGTACTGGAGTTGTACTATTTTGTCCCAGGCAGAAAAATAGAAGAATCTGCCTGTGATTTCTATGATCTTAGCAGGTTGTAACTAAGATCCATTGCTGTTCTCACACATGACTGAAGAGAGAGGTAACTTCAGCGGGGGAATGGCGTGCAGGTTATCCTGCTATGAGGTATGTGCAGTTAAGATTTTTTCTAGAAGATGTGAATGCTAGAAAATGCTGCTGATACCAAATTTATGTAAGGTAAGCCTGAATACAGTGATTTAATAGCGACTGGTATCATGCTTACTTTCTGAGGTAATACTCTTTTATATTTACAATATAAAACGTTTGCTGGTATGTTTAAACGTTTTTATATATACTTTGGTGATAAAACTTTATTGGGGCCTAGTTTTTTCCACATGGCTGGCTTAAATTTGCCTAGAAACAGTTTCCTGAGGCTTTCCACTGTGTTACTACGAGTGGGAGGGGCCTAATTTAGCGCTTTTTTTGCACAGTAACTTTTACAGACTGAGACATCCAGCTTCCTCCAGGAGTCCCCTGAATGCTATAGGACATCTCTAAAGGGCTCTTAGGCTTTCCAAAATCGTTGTTTGGGGAAGGTAGGCCCACAGCAAGGCTGTGGCAGTTTGGTGTGACTGTTAAAAAACTTCTATCGTTTTTTTTTATCCGTTTTTTGAACTAAGGGGTTAATCATCCATTTGCAAGTGGGTGCAATGCTCTGTTAGCTTATTATACACACTGTAAAAATTTTGTTTGATTTACTGCCTTTTTTCACTGTTTTTCAAATTCTGACAAAATTTATTTCTCTTAAAGGCACAGTACCGTTTCTTATATTTGCTTGTTAACTTGATTTAAAGTGTTTTCCAAGCTTGCTAGTCTCATTGCTAGTCTGTACAAACATGTCTGACATAGAGGAAACTCCTTGTTCATTATGTTTAAACGCCATGGTGGAACCCCCTCTTAGAATGTGTACCAAATGTACTGATTTCACTTTAAGCAATAAATATCATATTCTGTCTTTAAAAAATTTATCACCAGAGGAATCTGACGAGGGGGAAGTTATGCCGACTAACTCTCCCCACGTGTCAGATCCTTTGACTCCCTCTCAAGGGACTCACGCTCAAATGGCGCCTAGTACATCTAGGGCACCCATAGCGTTTACTTTACAAGACATGGCAGCAGTCATGGATAATACACTGTCAGCGGTATTAGCCAGACTACCTGAATTTAGAGGAAAGCGAGATAGCTCTGGAGTTAGACGAAATGCAGAGCATACTGACGCTTTAAGAGCTATGTCTGATACTGCCTCACAATATGCAGAAGCTGAAGGAGAGCTTCTTTCTGTGGGTGATGTTTCTGACTCAGGGAAGATGATGCAACCTGATTCTGATATATCTACATTTAAATTTAAGCTTGAACACCTCCGCGTGTTACTCAGGGAGGTTTTAGCTGCTCTGAATGACTGTGATACAATTGCAGTGCCAGAGAAATTGTGTAGACTGGATAAATACTATGCAGTGCCGGTGTGTACTGATGTTTTTCCAATACCTAAAAGGTTTACAGAAATTATTACTAAGGAATGGGATAGACCAGGTGTGCCGTTCTCTCCACCTCCTATTTTTAGAAAAATGTTTCCAATTTTGGATCTAAAGATCTTAAACAAATTCCTAAGAGTTCCATCATTCAAGATGGAGACTATTCGTATCATCCTACCTGTGATCCAGGAGGGTCAATACATGACTACAGTGGATCTAAAGGATGCTTATCTTCACATTCCGATACACAAAGATCATCATCGGTTTCTCAAGTTTGCCTTCCTAGACAGGCATTACCAGTTTGTAGCTCTTCCCTTTGGGTTAGCTACAGCCCCAAGAATTTTTACGAAGGTTCTGGGGTCGCTTATTTAGACGACATCCTGATTCAGGCGTCAAACTTCCAAATTGCCAAGTCTCATACGGACATAGTGTTGGCATTTCTGAGGTCGCATGGGTGGAAGGTGAACGAGGAAAAGAGTTCTCTATCCCCCCTCACAAGAGTTTCCTTCCTAGGGACTCTGATAGATTCTGTAGAAATGAAAATTTACCTGACTGAGTCCAGGTTATCAAAACTTCTAAATTCCTGCCGTATTCTTTATTCCATTCCTCGCCTTTCGGTGGCTCAGTGCATGGAAGTAATCGGCTTAATGGTAGCGGCAATGGACATAGTGCCGTTTGCACGCCTACATTTCAGACCGCTGCAACTCTGCATGCTCAGTCAGTGGAATGGGGATTACACAGATTTGTCCCCTCTACTAAATCTGGATCAAGAGACCAGGGATTCTCTTCTCTGGTGGCTATCTCGGGTCCATCTGTCCAAAGGTATGACCTTTCGCAGGCCAGATTGGACAATTGTAATGGCAGATGCCAGCCTTCTAGGTTGGGGTGCAGTCTGGAACTCCCTGAAGGCTCGGGGATCGTGGACTCAGGAGGAGACACTCCTTCCAATAAATATTCTGGAACTGAGAGCGATATTCAATGCTCTTCAGGCTTGGCCTCAGCTAGCGAAAATGAGGTTCATCAGATTTCAGTCGGACAACATCACTCTTGCCACCTATCAGCTATCCATATCCCAGGTGTAGAGAACTGGGAGGCGTATTTTTTAAGTCAACAGACTTTTCATCCGGGGGAGTGGGAGCTCCATCCGGAGGTGTTTGCACAATTGACTCATCGTTGGGGCAAACCAGAACTGGATCTCATGGCGTCTCGCCAGAACGCCAAGCTTCCTTGTTACGGATCCAGGTCCAGGGACCCCAAGGCAACGCTGATAGATGCTCTAGCAGCGCCTTGGTCCTTCAACCTGGCTTATGTGTTTCCACCGTTTCCTCTGCTCCCTCGTCTGATTGCCAAAATCAAGCAGGAGAGAGCATCGGTGATCTTGATAGCGCCTGCGTGGCCATGCAGGACTTGGTATGCAGATCTGGTGGACATGTCATCCTTTCCACCATGGACTCTGCCGCTGAGACAGGACCTTCTACTTCAAGGTCCTTTAAACCATCCAAATCTAATTTCTCTGAGGCTGACTGCCTGGAGATTGAACGCTTGATTTTATCAAAGCGTGGTTTCTCTGAGTCAGTCATTGATACCTTAATTCAGGCACGAAAGCCTGTCACCAGGAAAATCTATCATAAGATATGGCGTAAATATCTTTATTGGTGTGAATCAAAGGGCTACTCATGGAGTAAGGTCAGGATTCCCAGGATATTATCTTTTCTCCAAGAAGGATTGGAGAAAGGATTGTCAGCTAGTTCCTTAAAGAGACAGATTTCTGCGCTATCTATTCTTTTGCACAAGCGTCTGGCGGATGTTCCAGAAGTTCAG
Organism: Bombina bombina; assembly: GCF_027579735.1. Classification (NCBI taxonomy): domain Eukaryota; kingdom Metazoa; phylum Chordata; class Amphibia; order Anura; family Bombinatoridae; genus Bombina; species Bombina bombina. The sequence continues at coordinate 555,971,032 of NC_069503.1, read as the reverse complement.
GCATTTTGTCAGGCTTTAGTTAGAATCAAGCCTGTGTTTAAACCTGTTGCTCCACCTTGGAGCTTAAATTTGGTTCTTAAAGTTCTTCAGGGGGTTCCGTTTGAACCTCTTCATCCCATAGATATCAAACTTTTATCTTGGAAAGTTCTTTTTTTGGTAGCTATTTCCTCGGCTCGTAGAGTTTCCGAGTTATCTGCCTTACAATGTGATTCTCCTTATCTGATCTTCCATGCAGATAAGGTAGTTCTGCGTACCAAACCTGGGTTTTTACCTAAGGTGGTATATCAATGAAGAGATTGTTGTTCCGTCTTTGTGTCCTAATCCTTCTTCAAAGAAGGAACGTCTATTACACAATCTGGACGTGGTTCGTGCTTTAAAGTTTTACTTACAAGCTACTAAAGATTTTCTTCAAACATCTGCTTTGCTTGTTGTCTACTCTGGACAGAGGAGAGGTCAGAAGGCTTCGGCAACCTCTCTTTTTGGCTAAGAAGCATAATCCGCTTAGCCTATGAGACTGCTGGCCAGCAGCCTCCAGAAAGGATTACAGCTCATTCTACTAGAGCTGTGTCTTCCACATGGACCTTTAAAAATGAGGCTTCTGTTGAACAGATTTGCAAGGCGGCGACTTGGTCTTCGCTTCATACTTTTTCAAAATTCTACAAATTTGATACTTTTGCTTCTTCGGAGGCTATTTTTGGGAGAAAGGTTTTACAGGCAGTGGTATCTTCCGTTTAAGTACCTGCCTTGTCCCTCCCTTCATCCGTGTACTTTAGCTTTGGTATTGGTTTCCCACAAGTAATGGATGATCCGTGGACTGGATACACCTTACAAGAGAAAACATAATTTATGCTTATAAAATATAAAAGAAAGATAGAAAAAAATACCAGGGTATATAAGATTACCCTAGAACAGCAAGGGAATAAACGGCACACATAGAAGACTTTCAAAAATTTATTTATAATAATTTCCCAAAAATACACTTAAGTATATAGCGATATCTTATCTGTCAATATCAGTTACCACTAAAGACAGCAAAATCTAAAACATTTTAAGTGCACTTAGACCTAATACTTTCCCTATGCTATAAATTACAAAAAGACATCATAAACAATAAGGGGTTAACCAGAAAACTCATGTTTATAACGAATGTTACATAGAATCTAATGTTTATAGGACATTTATAGTAAGTAGGCAAAATACATGTTAAACATATGGCTGCAGTCCAAACAGAGGTGAACTATATTATGTATCAAAAAGCGCTTGTTTTGCCTCTTTATATATACCAGGGAATCTTCTCTTAAGGCAAATAAATGTGCCGCAAGTAGTACTGCTGGATAAAGAGTCTCTAGCAAGTGTAATAATTCAGTTGGAAAACACAGCATATACTTAGCTTAAGTCCTCCGGTTTTTGTTGTTTCCACTTGTCTTCTGCTTGCAAGCACCTGTGATGATTACTTGGCGTGTGACATCAGCAATAGTGGGAGTGGTCTCTCGTCACCAGGGACTATGAGTGGCTATAGACAGATGGATCCATTTGAATCAATTTTGCATTGTAAGTTTTGCCAAGAACTTTGACAAATGACTGTATCGCAAAGTTATGTATATGTTCACCTATCGTATAGGCACATCTTCCATTGCACTCCAATAGCACACTCCTCAAAACCACTTACTCCACTGTCGGAGTCACACCTGAAAGATTCGTAGCTCACTTTAAAGGTACAGCTGCATGTATAGAGCCAAAATGTCTCTGAAGAAACAAAAGATTCAGGGAATAGGCCTGGACAGGTGTACTAGAAATCCTGGCCCACGGTACATTCGACAGGTACCTGGGTTCTCATAAACACATAGTGCCAACGCACGTTTCTCCCCCACCTCCAGTATGTGTTACAGGGGATCATCAGGGCATGTAGAGTCCTCAGTGGACTTCCTCTTTTATGCAGATACCTAATTGCTTACAGGTGTTTTTTCCCAAGTATCCTTGCAACACCTTAAAGCTGTATCACTTTTAACCCTGTATTTCAAAAAAGCCTCTCAAAACTCAAAATTGTGTTAGAAAGTAATAGGTAAATATGTTTTGGTTCAACCTAATTCCTGGTTACCCCCAATACTTTCAAATACACAACAGAAGAGATAGAAATTACCCTCTAAACTGGCGCACACTTCAAACAGATGTTTATTATATTTAAAAAAATGAAAATTTATAAAAAGTGGACAAATTCAAGCTTATCGTTTAAACCTTTTGGGAATCTAGTTCCCAGTCTGTAGATCCATTTCGCCTCTTTTTGCAGGAGGACCCTATCATTATTTCCACCACGTCCATTTGTGATGCCTTTATCTATTATGATAAATTTCAATGAATCTACATTTTTATTGTGTACATTACAAAAATGCCTGGCAACATTAGTTTCTCTGGAGTGGAGAATATCGTCCCTGTGCTCCTGTACTCGGTCCTTCACCAATCTTTTAGTTTTTCCAACATAGAAAGCCGGACAGGAGCACCGCAGAAGATATATCACCCCCTCCGATTTGCAGTTAAAGAAGAATCTTATATCAAAGATCTTTCCATCCTGGACAGAGAATTGTTTAGTGCTATCCATGTGGGCACAGTATACACAGTGCCCACATGGAAAGCTACCCTTAATACCTCTGTCCTTTCTCAGCCAATCAGAGGCCGAAGTGCCCCTTGAGAATTGGCTCCTCACCAGTTTGTCCTTTAAACTTTGTGCTTTTCTAGCTGTTAGCAAAGGTGTATCCCCCATCACACTGTTCACTTTTTCATCAAGGGATAGGATGTGCCAATTTTTCTTGAAAACTGACCTTAGACTCTCCCATTGATTATTAAAATTAGAGATAAATCTAATTTTATTAGTTTCATTTTTAGAATTATTGCGATATAGTAAGTCATCCCTGGACATATTTCTTGCTTTCCAGAGAGATTTCTTGAGGCACTTGTTAGAATAACCTCTTTTTAGGAATCTCTCTTTCATTAGGGCTGCATGAGTGTCAAACTTGGAGAGAGAAGAGCAATTTCTCCTCAGACGGAGGAATTGGCCATACGGGATCCCTTTTTTAAGGTGGTTCGGATGGCTACTATCTGCATGTAATATATTGTTAGTTGCGGTCTTTTTCCTGTAATTTTCCGTCACTATTCTTACTCCCTCTTTTTTCAAAGTCACATCTAGAAAATTTAGTTCTACTGTATTGGTTTCTGACGTCAGGATGATGTTCTTGTCGTTGTGGTTAAGGACCGCAACGAATTCATTGAATTCTTCTGCCGTCCCATCCCACAGGACAAGAACATCATCCACATATCTAATCCATAGTAGCACTTTGTCCTCAAAGATCCTTGAATAGTACTCAAAGATCTCTGATTCCCAAAGGCCCAGATGTAGACATGCATATGTGGGGGCACAAACTGCCCCCATCGCTGTCCCACACAGTTGGCGAAATATCTGTCCGTCAAATGAAAAAATATTATTTTTCAAGACAAACTCTAACAGGGAGTAGACAAATTCAGTATGTTCAGCATATGTTGGTCCTCTGGTCTCTAAGAACCTCCTTATTGCTGCTAAGCCTATTTTATGTGGTATGGAGGAGTAAAGACCCTCTACATCAAGAGATGCCAGAATGGTCTTTTCATTTACTACTTCTCCATCCAACTTTCTCAAAAGATCGGCTGTGTCTTTAACATATGATGTTAAGGTTAGTAAAAAGGGTCGCAGGTATTTATCAACATACTCCCCAATTTTTTCAGTTGCACTCCCTATTCCCGAGACTATAGGCCTTCCCGGGGGGCACTGCATGTTTTTATGCAGCTTTGGCAATACATAAAAGACAGGCATAACTGGATGCTCAGGATATAGGAATTTGAACTCATTTTGGGTAATTACCCCTTTGCTTCTTGCATAATTCAAAAGTTTAAAAAGGGAATTTTGGACATGGACCAGAGGGTTGCCACCAATTTTTTCATATTGCTTTTTGTTATTTAGCTGCCGTTTGACTTCATTCACATAAAAATGCTCATCAAATAAAACCAAATTACCGCCCTTGTCGGCAGGCTTTATCACCAAACCTTTGGCCATACTTAGTTCTTTTAGTGCTATTCTTTCCCTAGGTTTTAGGTTATCAAAAGTTTGTTGGCTCGATATATCTTCTATATCTTTCTCCATTTGTTTTACAAAAAGATTAACCGCTGGAACCAGGGAAAGTGAAGGCATATATGTTGATTTTGGTTTAAAGGCATACTTTCTATCCACCAAAGATTCTCTCTGTGTGTCATTATCAAAAACAGCTTGGTTTTCAGCAAGAAGTAACTCTAAATCATTAAGGGCCACTTGATCAGTTGCATCTAACATATAGTTGTTATCTGATTTAGATTTCATAATGACAGACAGGACAATCTTTCTTGCAAAAAGATGTAGGTCTTTTATGACATCAAACTTGTCAATTGGTGTATTGGGGCAGAAGGACATACCTTTTTTAAGGAGTTCGATATGAGCTAGGTTTAGAGGAAAAGAGGAGAGGTTTACTATCTGTAGTTCCTCATCCATTGGGGTTTTTAAAAGCCCCTGCGTAATCCCCTCCCTCTGTACCTCCCCCTGCTCTGTGGAGCCTGGTCCCCTCTCCCTCTCTTTTCTCTGGTAGGATATCTCTTTTCCTTCCCTTGCCCCCCATAAGGGTCTCTTCCTTTTTCCCCTTCTGTTTTTCCTCCTCCTTCTATTTGTGTATTTGCTAGGGAGTTTTTTGAGGGTCCTGATTCTGAGTCTGACATATCAGTCCCGGAGTCATAGGTCCCTTTCTGAGATTTATATGTGTAAACCCTGCCATTTTTATAATCATCCTGATCTCTCCTTAGTTTCCTACATTTTCTTGATTTAATGTCAATTTTCAACTTTGAGATATTTGAGCTTGTTTCTCCATTCAATTTCTCAAATTTAGGGTCACATTCGAAAGAGTTAACCTTGATCATTGCTGTTTCTGCTTCCCCCTTTACTTTCTCTAACCTTTTATTGTTTCTTTTGATCATCATTTCCATTAGATCAAGGGAGGTTGAGGAGAGTTTCTCATTCCATTCTTCTATGAAAGAGTCTCCCTCCTCATCCTCCCTTGTATTGGCACCTGGATCAAGTGACAATCTTAGTCCCCTAGGGATTATTTTCTTTTCAATATAGTTTGCCAGACTAGCATTTTCTGCCTTAATTTTCAATTGTCTACTCAAAAGGTATCTATATTTTCTGAAAGCACTGAAAATAGTTACCACTTCTTCATCATTTTCATCATTCCCCCCACTAATATCATTAGCCAGAGAATCTTTGAGTTCTGCCTCCCATAAATCATCTGAGAGAGTGTACGCCATGGTAGTGGCAGCTGAACAAAGACAGACAAGATTGTGGGAAAATGTAGGAGTTTTGAAACTAAGAACTCCTTAAGCAATCTACTCCAATCTCACCAGAAAAGGACAATTGAATCCTCAAATTATTATCCTCAAAAAGTAAAGACTAAATATAGGGGGTGTGAGAGAGTAGGTAATGTAAGATCTTTGATATAAGATTCTTCTTTAACTGCAAATCGGAGGGGGTGATATATCTTCTGCGGTGCTCCTGTCCGGCTTTCTATGTTGGAAAAACGAAAAGATTGGTGAAGGACCGAGTACAGGAGCACAGGGACGATATTCTCCACTCCAGAGAAACTAATGTTGCCAGGCATTTTTGTAATGTACACAATAAAAATGTAGATTCATTGAAATTTATCATAATAGATAAAGGCATCACAAATGGACGTGGTGGAAATAATGATAGGGTCCTCCTGCAAAAAGAGGCGAAATGGATCTACAGACTGGGAACTAGATTCCCAAAAGGTTTAAACGATAAGCTTGAATTTGTCCACTTTTTATAAATTTTCATTTTTTTAAATATAATAAACATCTGTTTGAAGTGTGCGCCAGTTTAGAGGGTAATTTCTATCTCTTCTGTTGTGTATTTGAAAGTATTGGGGGTAACCAGGAATTAGGTTGAACCAAAACATATTTACCTATTACTTTCTAACACAATTTTGAGTTTTGAGAGGCTTTTTTGAAATACAGGGTTAAAAGTGATACAGCTTTAAGGTGTTGCAAGGATACTTGGGAAAAAACACCTGTAAGCAATTAGGTATCTGCATAAAAGAGGAAGTCCACTGAGGACTCTACATGCCCTGATGATCCCCTGTAACACATACTGGAGGTGGGGGAGAAACGTGCGTTGGCACTATGTGTTTATGAGAACCCAGGTACCTGTCGAATGTACCGTGGGCCAGGATTTCTAGTGCACCTGTCCAGGCCTATTCCCTGAATCTTTTGTTTCTTCAGAGACATTTTGGCTCTATACATGCAGCTGTACCTTTAAAGTGAGCTACGAATCTTTCAGGTGTGACTCCGACAGTGGAGTAAGTGGTTTTGAGGAGTGTGCTATTGGAGTGCAATGGAAGATGTGCCTATACGATAGGTGAACATATACATAACTTTG
>NC_069503.1:555954530-555959530 GCF_027579735.1 Bombina bombina | reverse complement strand
AACATTATCTTTAATCACCTCTTCCCTCCCACAGACAGGAGAGAGCAAAGTATAGGGGCTTATAACACTCACCCTCAACGTAATAGAATATTAGGCTAAAACATAACCTTTAATATATTTCACACATTAAAAATGCAGGTGTACCTGCTTATCACAGCCCACCACCATAAATGAAAGTAGTCTAAGACCCCCCTGTTTCCTGGCTGATAACTGGATACGTCGGCTTCAGGTGCCGGGGGAATTTATTTCATTTTGTTCTGACCGACAGCATACTTAAGTTTATTCTACTGATGGTTTTCTTTGGCTCAACGAATCCTGTATCAGACAGTTTTATTAAAAATTTTCATTATTTTTCATTTAGAACATTCTTTAAAGAAAATTTGTAATTTTTAGCTTTTAGGAGCCTAGTCCTTCTATTAACTCCTGAGGGTTTTTGCTATTCAAGATACTATCTGTATTATGTTCTAAAGAATAGTTTATCCTGATTCCCTTTTTGGATTGTATTTCTATGGAAATTGGTACTTCATTTTAGGATTCTTTAGAGTTTGAATATAACCTTAGTAGAGCATATTCATGTAATGTTTATATTTTTAGTTCAGCCTTTATCTGTGGCTGACATTTCTGTTCTTTCAACCTTTTTTTGTTGTTGAACAGTTAGCATAAGCAGTTTCAGATTCTCAAGTATATAACTCTGTTTATTTACTTCTGATATTTTCATTTTATTATGTTTACTATATCTATTATGATATCAAATATATTTTATTATCTCTAGCTTGTTAGGATAATAATTTGTTTGATTTCTATTATCTCCACTATTTCTGGCGGTTTAGAGTCTTTTTTTTGCACTACTTTTAGTCCAGTGATGTAGCTCAGTTGGTGAATGTTCTGACTGCAAATGCTTGTTCTAGATCCAAGGGTCTTACATTCATATCCCGGCAGGGTTAATGCAGCCCTTTGGCCTTTTTTGAGGTCAATTTATTGTGTACCATTTATTTGGGTAATAATAAGTTGTTGTTTTTTCAGCTGCTAATTTGGTTAACTCCGAGTGCAGGCACTGAAAAAGCTTTTTTTTGTGTTCTTCTGGGAGAAAACGCTATATAATTACTTGTTCGACTGCATGAAGGCATGGTTCTCAAACCAGTTCTTCTGGTGGGGGCAGATTAAATTGTTTTTGGATGATTTCAGTCCAAAATCTGTATTATTCTTAGGGTCTGAATAGATTTTTAGAATGAGACCTAATTCTTTCTTTCTCAGTAATTTTTTTCAGGAGTGTGTTTACCAGTTCTTTAGCAGGAACAGGGATTGGGTTTCTTTTCAATTCTATTCTTTGTCCCAAAGAAGAAAGGTTTATTCAGTCCAATCTTGGATCTGAAGACTGTATATTGTTTTGTAAGAGTCTCAACTTTCAAGTTGGCGACTATAAGGACTATTATGCCTTTTGTTCGGCAAGGTCATTTCATGTCCACTCAATTTTACAGATCATTTATCCTCATATTTTTTTTTCATTCAGACCACTTTTGGTTCTGAGATTCTCTTTTTTTTAAATGCGCTTTACCAATGTGTGGCTTTTCCATTTGGTCTAGCAACAGCTTTATGGATATTTTCGAAATATTCTGGGTGCCCTTCTTTCTGTGATAAGACAGTAGGGTATTGTGGCATTTCCTTATTTGGATGGTATCTTGGTATTAGCTTAATCTTTTCTTTTATTAGAATCTCTCATGAATCAACTAGTTTTGTTTTTTCAAGACATAGTTAGAGGATTTTTTACCTAAGAGTTTCGTGATTCCTTAGACAAGGGTCACTTCTTTTTGGATTTCTAGATGAATTCTGTGTTCGACTTAGTCTTTATCGGACAAAAGTCGTTTGTATTGATGTTAGCCTGTCTAACTTCCTTTTAGTGGCTTTGTGCATGGAAGTTTTAGGTCTCATAAATGCAGTTTCCTTTGCTTGTTTTTCATCTGAGACCGCTTTTGCTTTGCATTCTGATTCTATGGTGCAGGGATTGTTTTCAGATATCACAGTTAATATTCTTAAATCCCAACACTTAACTCTGTCTGATCTGGTGATTAGACTATCATTGTTTTATTCAGGGGGCCTCCTTTTGTTCATCCTTCCTGGACTGTATTCTTAATGGATGCAAGTCTTACAGGATGGGGAGCTGTCCGAGGGTCTCTGACAGCACAAGGGGTTTCGAAACTTCAAGAGGCGAGGTTTCCAATCGATATTGCTATTTTCAGAGCTCTTTCAGGCTTGGCCTTTTTGGGAGAGAACTATTCAAATTTTTTGCTTTCAGACCGACCAATATCACAACTGTGGCACATGTCAATCATCGATTAGGGTCTCTCAGTCCTTTAGCAATTTAGAAGTATCTTGAATACGTTCTTAGGTGGGATTCATCTCCTGTCTAATTTCTATGACTTATATCTCAGGTTTAGACATTTGGGAGATGGATTATCTCAGCCATCAGTCTTTACATCCGGGAGAGTGGTATCTCTATACAGATGTGTTTTCTTAATTTCCCAGGTACTTTTTCAAGTCCAGGGATCCTCAGGCAGAAATGGTGGCTATATTAGCAGTGTCTTGGTTTTGCAACCTGGCTACATACTTTCGCCATTGTTTTTTTCTTCCAAGGGTGATTTTCAAGATTATATTGGGACAGTGTGTTTCTGATAGCATCAGCATGGCCTCACAGGTTTGGTATGTGAATCTTGTCCGGATGTCCAGCTGCCATTCTTGGCCGCTTTTTCTTTGGCCAGCCCTCTTGTTTCAGGGGCCTTTTTTCCATCAGGATCTCAAATTACTAATTTGAAGGTATTGAAATTTATTAGTGTGGTAGGGGGGGGATAGAGCGCAGAAGAGGGGGGAGAGAGCGCAAAACAGTGCTCAAAAGAGAGGGGGAGAGCGCAAAAAGGGGGGAGAGAGAGCGAGCAAAAGGGGGGGGGGGAGCGAGCAAAATAGAGGTAGAGCGAGCAAAAGAGGTGGAGCGAGAGAGAGCACACAAGAGGGGGGAGAGAGCAAGCAAAAGAGAGGGGGGGGGAGAGAGCGAGCAAAAGGGGGGGGGGGGGAGCGAGCAAAAGAGAGGGGTGGGAGAGAGCGAGCAAAAGAAAGGGGGGGAGAGAGCGAGCAAAAGAGAGGGGGAGAGAGCGAGCAAAAGAGAGAGGGGGGGAGAGAGCGAGCAAAAGAGAGGGGGGGGGAGAGCGAGCAAAAGAGAGGGGGGGGAGAGAGCGAGCAAAAGAGAGGGGGGGGGGAGAGAGCAAGCAAAAGAGAGGGGGGGGGAGAGAGCGAGCAAAAGAGAGGGGGGGGGGAGAGAGCGAGCAAAAGAGAGGGGGCGGGGAGAGAGCGAGCAAAAGAGAGGGGGGGGAGAGAGCGAGCAAAAGAGAGGGGGGGAAGAGAGCGAGCAAAAGAGAGGGGGGGAGAGAGCGAGCAAAAGAGGGGGGGAGAGGTGGAGCGAGAGAGAGCGCAAAAGAGGGAGAGAGGGGGGGAGAGCGAGCAGGAGAGCGTACAAAAGAGAGGGGGGGGAGGGAGCGAGCAAAATAGAGGGCACAAGAGAGGTGGAGCGAGAGAGCGCACAAGAGGGGGAGAGCGAGCAAAAGAGAGGGGGCGGGGAGAGAAAGCAAGGGTCGGGACCGCTGTACTACAAAAAATGGCCAGTGTAAACGGGCTTTAGAACTATAAAAGAGAGGGGGGGGGGAGAGCGAGCAAAAGAGAGGGGGGGGGAGAGCGAGCAAAAGAAAGGGGGGGAGAGAGCGAGCAAAAGAGAGGGGGAGAGAGCGAGCAAAAGAGAGAGGGGGGAGAGAACGAGCAAAAGAGAGGGGGGGGGAGAGCGAGCAAAAGAGAGGGGGGGGAGAGAGCGAGCAAAAGAGAGGGGGGGGGAGCGAGCAAAAGAGAGGGGGGGAGAGAGCGAGCAAAAGAGAGGGGGGGAGAGAGCGAGCAAAAGAGAGGGGGGGAGAGAGCGAGCAAAAGAGAGGGGGGGAAGAGAGCGAGCAAAAGAGAGGGGGGGGGAGGGAGCGAGCAAAAGAGAGGGGGGGGGAGGAGGGAGCGAGCAAAAGAGAGGGGGGGGAGGGAGCGAGCAAAAGAGAGGGGGGGGGGGAGAGCGAGCAAAAGAGAGGGGGGGGGAGAGAGCGAGCAAAAGAGAGGGGGGGGGGAGAGAGCGAGCAAAAGAGGGGGGGGAGAGAGCGAGCAAAAGAGGGGGGGGGAGAGAGCGAGCAAAAGAGAGGGGGGGAGAGAGCGAGCAAAAGAGAGGGGGGGGAGAGAGCGAGCAAAAGAGAGGGGGGGGAGAGAGCGAGCAAAAGAGAGGGGGGAGAGAGCGAGCAAAAGAGAGGGGGGGAGAGAGCGAGCAAAAGAGAAGGGGGGAGAGAGCGAGCAAAAGAGAGGGGGGGAGAGAGCGAGCAAAAGAGGGGGGGAGAGGTGGAGCGAGAGAGAGCGCAAAAGAGGGAGAGCGGGCAAAAGAGAGGGGGGGAGGGAGCGAGCAAAATAGAGGGCACAAGAGAGGTGGAGCGAGAGAGCGCACAAGAGGGGGAGAGCGAGCAAAAGAGAGGGGGCGGGGAGAGAAAGCAAGGGTCGGGACCGCTGTACTACAAAAAATGGCCAGTGTAAACGGGCTTTAGAACTATATATATATATATATATATATATATATATATATATATATATATATATATATTATATATATATATATATATATATATATTTTTATTTTTTTTCACTATGAAAAAGAAAGTGGACAATGAAGTTGCTGTGGGGGGGGGGGGGGAGCGAGCAAAAGAGGGGGGGGAGAGGTGGAGCGAGAGAGAGCGCACAAGAGAGGTGGAGCGAGAGAGCACAAAAGAGGGAGAGCGCGCAAAAGGGGAGAGTGGGCAAAAGAGAGGGGGGAAAGCGAGCAGGAGAGCGTGCAAAAGAGAGGGAGGGAGGGAGCGAGCAAAAGAGAGGGGGGGAGAGCGAGCAAAAGAGAGCGCACAAGAGAGGTGGAGCGAGAGAGCGCACAAGAGGGGGAGAGCGAG
>NC_069503.1:555887030-555952030 GCF_027579735.1 Bombina bombina | reverse complement strand
TGAGTTTCCAGTCTGCACCTGGCACTACAATGTTTCTTCATTGGCTTGTTGGGATGGTGTACGTGTTTTATTTTGCATCCTTCATTCTGTTATTAAGGGAGGTAAGTTTTATATCATGGACTAACATTTATTGGCAAGGCCAGAATTCTGCAGTGTAAGAAATTCTAGCAATGTTAAATGAAGGTACAGTAGAAATAGAAATTTGTGGGGCCATAAGTTATAAATTGTTTTGACAGAATGTGCAACAATAATGTGTAACTGTGGCCATTTTATAATAGAAGTCTCTAGTGGGGATTAGCTGCATTGGCAATACACTTTATCACTATATGGTTTTTAGTTTCTGTTTTGTATGCATTGTTCTCATGTTTGTTCACTGCTGTTTTTATTTTATTTTATAGGTCTTAAGACCAGGAGTTTTGTGGTTTCTAAGAAATTTGAATGATCCAGATTTTAATCCAGTCCAGGAAATGATACACCTGCCTATTTACAGACATCTCAGGAGATTTATTTTATCAGTGGTAAAGAAATAGTATTTCATTTGTAATCTACTTTGTGAGGTCTGTTAGTCTTTTCTACTTTTGTTTGCTTGCAGTGAAAAAAAGGACATTACAGAATTAGAAAACACTATAAGGAAGACCACTTTTAATTAAGGGAATGAGAGCTTTATTAATAGGAGTGGTTAGCCAAACTCGGTTTGTTTTATCTAGAAAATAGTTGCTGATGGTACATTTCCTTAGTTAAATATATTCAGAGGCTGTATAGTAAGTTGGTAGCAGTACTGTTTTTACATTAAGGAAGTTGAATTCACCAATATCTCACTTCTAATTATCTGATTTCTTACTAGTCTGGGTTTGGCAACATGGGTTTGAGCAAGGCTACTATTTGCTCTTTTCAGCCTTCCTATTGCACTATTTTACTGAATATGGTTTAACCAGACTGAGACATAAAAGAAAAGAGAGAATGTATACTTAGGGGACAGTCTGCTCCATATGTTTTACTGTTTAAAACCATAGATAATCCCTTTATTACCCAGTCCCCATTTTTGCACAGCCAACATGTATGTTTTTTGTTTTTTTTGTTTTGTTTTTTTACCTCTGCGATTACCTTGCATCTAAGCCTCTGCAGACAGCCCCCTTATCTCAGGTTTTTTTTTATTGACTATTGACTTGCATTTTAGCCAATTAGTTCTGTGTTCTGCACAACTCTATGGTAGTAAGCACAATGTTATCTATATGGCCCACATGAACTAGCATTCTCCTGTTCTGAAAAGCTAATAAAAATGCATGTGACAAGAGGCTGTTTGTAGTGGTTTAGAAACAGGCAGAAATTGAGGTTTAACTGTTATAAAGTATATTAAAGGGACAGTCAAGTAAAAAAAATACTTTCATGATTCAGATAGGGCATGTAATTTTAAACGACTTTCCAATTTACTTTTATCAACAATTTTACTTTGTTCTCTTGGTATTCTTAGTTGAAAGCTAAACCTAGGAGGCTCATATGCTACTTTCTTTTACAAGATATGACTAGTCCACGGATTTCATCCTTGTGGGATTTATCCTCCTGCTAAAAGGAAGTGGCAAAGAGCACCACAGCAGATCTGTATATATATATAGCTCCTCCCTTCCCTTCACCCCCAGTCATTCTCTTTGCCTGTGTTAGTAATAGGAAGAGGTAAAGTGAGGTGTTAGTTTTAGTTTCTTCAATCAAGAAGTTTTTTATTTTAAATGGTACCGGTGAGTACTGTTTCCCTCAGGGGGATATGGAAGAATATTTCTGCCCTGAGGTTAATGATCTTAGCAGCTGTAACTAAGATCCACGTTGGTTCCCACAGAGCTTCTGAAGGTAATACAAGAGACATCTTCAGTGTGGAGAACGATTTATGCTACAAGCAGCATTGAGGTATGTGCAGCCCTTTATTTCTGAGGAGACTTGGTATATCAGAACTGGCTGACATTTATTTCCCTGTAAGGGAAGAGGTAAGCAGTAGACCTGTAAAATAAAGGGGGTGTTACTGAAACCTATGCTTTATTTATTCAGTTGACATTTTGGGCCAAAAATTATAATGGACAGTGTTCTGTGGACTACATTATAAAGAGACACTGGGAGATATGCTTAGCGGTTTTGTTGTTTGGGAACACTTTGACCGTATTGAGTCACTTGGGTAAAGATTCTACATGGCTTATAATTGGAAACCGCTTCACCATGCGGTTGTTCAGGCCTACTCTGTCATCGGTCATGATGGGCGGGGCTTATTTCTTTCATGTAATTAGCAAGAGTCCATGAGCTAGTGACGTATGGGATATACATTCCTACCAGGATGGGCAAAGTTTCCCAAACCTCAGAATGCCTATAAATACACCCCTCACCACACCCACAAATCAGTTTTTACAAACTTTGCCTCCTATGGAGGTGGTGAAGTAAGTTTGTGCTAGATTCTACGTTGATATGCGCTCCGCAGCAGGTTGGAGCCCGGTTTTCCTCTCAGCGTGCAGTGAATGTCAGAGGGAAGTGAGGAGAGTATTGCCTGTTTGAATTCAATGATCTCCTTCTACGGGGTCTATTTCATAGGTTTTCTGTTATCGGTCGTAGAGATTCATCTCTTACCTCCCTTTTCAGATTGACGATATACTCTTATATATATATACCATTACCTCTGCTGATTTTCGTTTCAGTACTGGTTTGGCTTTCTACAACATGTAGATGAGTGTCCTGGGGTAAGTAAGTCTTATTTTCTGTGACACTCTAAAGCTATGGTTGGGCACTTTTTTATAAAGTTCTAAATATATGTATTCAAACATTTATTTGCCTTGACTCAGGATGTTCAACATTTCCTTATTTCAGACAGTCAGTTTCATATTTGGGATAATGCATTTGAATATATCATTTTTATCTTACCTTAAAAATTGACTTCCCTGTGGGCTGTTAGGCTCGCGGGGGCTGAAAATGCTTCATTTTATTGCGTCATTCTTGGCACGGACTTTCTTGGCGCGAAATTTTTTTTTTCTGTTTCCGGCGTCATACGTGTCGCCGGAAGTTGCGTCATTTCTCCAACATTGGTGTGTCCGGTCCACGGCGTCATCCATTACTTGTGGGATATTCTCCTCCCCTACAGGGAAAGGCAAGGAGAGCACACAGCAGAGCTGTCCATATAGCTCCCCCTCTAGCGCCCCCCAGTCATTCTCCTTGCCGCTCTGAACAAGTAGCATCTCCTCGGGGATGGTGAGGAGTTAGTGGTGTTAGTTGTAGTTTTTTATATCTTCTATCAAGAGTTTGTTATTTTAAAATAGTGCTGGCTTGTACTATTTACTCTACAACAGAAAAGTGATGAAGATTTCTGTTAAGAGGAATATGATTTTAGCACAAGTAACTAGAATCCATTGCTGTTACCACGCAGGACTGTTGAAACCAGAGAACTTCAGTTGGGGGTAACAGTTTGCAGACTCATCTGCTTCAGGTATGACTAGTCTCCTAACAACACAGGCTAATGCTAGATGACAGTCATTTTTCCCCTCAGGGAAAATGGTAAGCCATTTTTCTTTCACCTCAGCAAAAAAGATAACAGGCTTCCCCTTTTTGATTTTTATGCTGGTAGACACTGTTAGGGGCAAAATCGATTGGTTTTTATTACAATATCATGGCATTTGAACTGTTTTATAAGCTCATATACACTTGGGAACGTTTTTTATTGATCTGGCATGTTTTAGACACCTAAATCTAGTCAGGAAGGCCCCTTCACTCTAGTGTGCTGAGGGAGGAAGCCTCATTTTGGTGCTTCAGCTGTGCAGTTGATTTCAAGGCAGTGCATGCAGTTTTCATGTGAGAGGGTCCTGTGACTCAGAAAGTGACTCCAGAAGGCTTATTTCTGTGGATGATTGACCCCTAAGGAAGGTAAAATGCTGCAGCAATACTGTAGCAGGGATTGTAGTGTATAAAAACGGTTAAATCCAACAATTAGCTCTCCTTTGCTTGTTTTAAGAGCTAGAGTCTCCATATTTGCTGTGCAATACTTTCTAAGCATTAAGACACTGGGGTCCAAATTTCATAAAAATCGGATATTGCCTTCATAGTTTTTTGAACATTCAGAAATAAAGTGTGTAATTTTATTATTTAAAGAGACAGTAACGTTTTTGTTTAAAATCGTTTTTATTGCATTGTTTGCCTGCCTAAATCTGTTTAACATGTCTGTGCCATCAGATAACCTATGTTCTGTTTGTGTAGAGACAAATGTGTTCCCCCTTTGAGTGTTTGTGATAATTGTGCCATAGCGTCCAAACAAAATAAGGACAGCTCTGTTACATTTCATAATGTTGCCCAAGATAATTTATCTAATGAAGGTAGTGAGGATAATTCTACATCCTCTCCTTCTGTGTCTACACCAGCTTTGCCCGCGCAGGCGACATCTAGCGCGCCAGTGCTTATTTCTATGCAACAATTAACAGCAGTAGTGGATAATTCTATAGCAAATCTTTTATCCAAACTGCCAGCATTTCAGAGAAAGCGTGATTGTTCAGTTTAAAATACAGATAAAAAAAAGGATGAACAATCAGACGCTGATGATGCCTTATCTATTTTACACTCACATCAATCGGAATTGGCTGTGAGGGAAGGGCTGTCTGAGGGTGAAATTTCAGACTCAGGAAAAATTTCTCAACAGGCAGAACCTGATATAGTAGCATTTAAATTTAAGCTAGAACATCTCCGCGCTTTGCTTAAGAAGGTATTAGCTACTCTGGATGACTGTGATTCTGTAGTAGTACCAGAGAAGTTGTGCAAATTGGACAAATTTTTAGAGGTCCCAGTGCACGAAGACGCTTTTCCAATACCCAAGAGGGTAGCGAGCATAGTGGATAGGGAGTGGGAGAAGCCAGGTGTACCCTTTGCCCCACCTCCTATATTTAAGAAAATGTTTCCCATTGTAGACCCTAGAAGGGACGCATGGCAGACGGTCCCGAAGGTTGAGGGAGCTGTTTCAACACTAGCGAAGCGCACAACTATTCCTATAGAGGACAGCTGCGCTTTCAAAGATCCTATGGATAAAAACTGGAAGGATTGCTTAAAAAGATTTTTGTTCAACAAGGGTTCATCCTTCAACCAGCTACGTGTGTTATTACTGTCACTTCAGCGGCGTCCTTTTGGTTCGAGGAACTAGAAAGGTCGCTCCAGAAAGAGACTTCCTATGAAGAAGTCATGGACAGAATTCACGCATTAAAGTTAGCTAATTCCTTTATATTGGATGCCGCTTTTCAAATAACGAAATTGGCGGCGAAAAACTCTTTTTTTGCTATAGTAGCGCGGAGGGCGCTTTGGCTAAAATCCTGGTCGGCAGATGTGTCGTCCAAGACTAAGTTACTTAATATTCCTTTCAAGGGTAAGACCCATTTTGGGCCGGAATTGAAGGAAATTATTTCAGACATCACTGGGGGTAAGGGCCATGCCCTCCCACAGGATAGACCTTTTAAGGCTAAGAACAAGTCTAATTTTCGTTCCTTTCACAATTTCAGGAACGGACCGGCTAATAACTCCACTGCCGCTAGACAAGAAGGTAACGCGGCCCAGCCCAAACCCGCTTGGAAGCCCATGCAAGGCTGGAACAAGGGTAAACAGACCAAGAAACCTGCTGCTGCTACCAAGACAGCATGAAGGGGTAGCCCCCGATCTGGGACCGGATCTGGTAGGGGGCAGACTATCTCTCTTCGCTCAGGCTTGGGCAAGAGATGTTCCTGATCCCTGGGTACTAGAAATAGTCTCCAAGGGATACCTGCTAGAGTTCAAGGGACTTCCTCCAAAGGGAAGATTCCACCTGTCTCACTTATCTTCAGACCAGATAAAGAGACAGGCATTCTTACATTGTGTAAGAGACCTATCAAAGATGGGAGTGATAAACCCAGTCCCCTCCGGGGAACAAGGTCTAGGTTTTTACTCAAACCTGTTTGTGGTTCCCAAAAAAGAGGGAACTTTCAGGCCATTCCTGGATTTAAAGATATTAAACAATTTCCTCAGAGTTCCATCCTTCACGTGGCTCTTCCATTCGGTTTAGCCACCTCTCCCAGAATTTTCTCAAAGGTGCTAGGGTCCCTTCTAGCGGTCCTAAGGCCGAGGGGCATCGCTGTAGCACCTTATCTAGACGACATCCTAATCCAAGCGTCGTCTCTTTCCAAAGCGAGGGCCCACACAGACATTGTGTTGGCTTTTCTCAGATCTCACGGGTGGAAGGTGAACATAGAAAAGAGTTCACTGTCACCGTCCACAAGGGTTCCGTTTCTGGGAACAATAATAGATTCTATGGAAATGAAGATCTTCCTGACAGAAGTCAGAAAGTTGAAGCTTCTAAACGCTTGTCGAGTTCTTCATTATATTCCTCAACCCTCCATAGCTCGGTGCATGGAAGTAATAGGACTAATGGTCGCAGCAATGGACGTGGTTCCTTTTGCTCGAATTCATCTAAGACCATTACAGCTGTGCATGCTCAATCAGTGGAATGGGGACTATACAGACTTGTCTCCCCAAATTCAAGTAGACCAGGTAACCAGGGACTCACTTCTCTGGTGGTTGACCCAGGATCACCTGTCTCAGGGAATGAGTTTCCGCAGACCGGAGTGGGTCATTGTCACGACCGACGCCAGCCTCTTGGGGTGGGGCGCGGTCTGGGACTCCCTGAAAGCTCAGGGCCTATGGTCTCTGGAAGAGTCGCTTCTCCCGATAAACATTTTGGAACTAAGAGCAATATTCAATGCGCTCCTGGCTTGACCTCAGCTAGCAAAAGCCAGGTTCATAAGATTTCAGTCGGACAACATAACGACTGTTGCGTACATCAATCATCAGGGGGGAACAAAGAGTTCCCTAGCGATGAAGGAATTAACCAAGATCATCCAATGGGCAGAGAATCACTCCTGCCATCTATCTGCTATTCACATCCCAGGAGTAGACAACTGGGAGGCGGACTATTTGAGTCGTCAGACTTTCCATCCGGGGGAGTGGGAACTCCACCCGGAGGTCTTTGCTCAGTTAACCCAATTATGGGGCATTCCAGACATGGATCTAATGGCGTCCCGTCAGAACTTCAAGATTCCTTGTTACGGGTCCAGATCCAGGGATCCCAAGGCGATTCTAGTGGATGCATTAGTGGCGCCTTGGTCGTTCAACCTAGCGTATGTGTTTCCACCGTTTCCTCTCCTTCCCAGGCTCATAGCCAGGATCAAACAGGAAAAGGCCTCAGTGATTCTGATAGCTCCTGCGTGGCCACGCAGGACTTGGTATGCAGACCTGGTGAATATGTCATCGGCTCCACCATGGAAGCTACCTTTGAGACAGGATCTTCTAGTACAAGGTCCATTCGAACATCCAAATCTAGTTTCTCTGCAGCTGACTGCTTGGAAATTGAACGCTTGATTTTATCCAAACGTGTGTTTTCGAATTCTGTGATAGATACTCTGGTCCAAGCCAGAAAACCTGTGACTAGAAAGATTTACCATAAAATATGGCGTAAATATATCTGTTGGTGTGAATCCAAGGGATTCTCCTGGAGTAAAATAAAAATTCCAAGGATTCTCTCCTTTCTCCAAGAAGGTTTGGATAAAGGGTTGTCCGCTAGTTCTCTAAAGGGACAGATTTCTGCTTTATCTGTCTTGTTACACAAACGACTGGCAGCTGTGCCAGATGTACAAGCTTTTGTTCAGGCTTTGGTTAGAATCAAGCCTGTTTACAGAACCATGACTCCTCCTTGGAGTCTAAATTTAGTTCTTTCAGTTCTTCAAGGGGTTCCGTTTGAACCTTTACATTCCATAATTATTAAGTTATTATCTTGGAAAGTACTGTTTTTGGGTGCTATTTCTTCTGCTAGAAGAGTTTCTGAATTATCTGCTTTGCAGTGTAATCCACCCTATCTGGTTTTCCATTCAGATAAGGTTGTTTTGCGTACTAAGCCTGGTTTTCTTCCAAAAGTTGTTTCCAACAAGAATATTAACCAGGAAATAGTTGTTCCTTCTCTGTGTCCGAAACCAGTTTCAAAGAAGGAACGTTTATTACACAATTTAGATGTTGTTCGTGCTTTAAAGTTTTATTTAGAAGCAACAAAAGATTTTAGACAAACCTCATCTTTGTTTGTCATTTACTCTGGTAAGAGGAGAGATCAAAAAGCTACTGCTACCTCTCTCTCTTTCTGGCTAAAAAGCATTATCCGATTGGCCTATGAGACTGCCGGACGACAGCCTCCTGACCGAATCACAGCTCACTCTACTAGGGCTGTGGCTTCCACATGGGCCTACAAGAACGAGGCTTCTGTTGATCAGATATGTAAGGCAGCGACTTGGTATTCTCTGCACACTTTTGCCAAATTCTACAAATTTGATACTTATGCTTCTTCGGAGGCTATTTTTGGGAGAAAGGTTTTGCAAGCCGTGGTGCCTTCCATTTAGGTAACCTGATTTGCTCCCTCCCTTCATCCGTGTCCTAAAGCTTTGGTATTGGTTCCCACAAGTAATGGATGACGCCGTGGACCGGACACACCAATGTTGGAGAAAACAGAATTTATGCTTACCTGATAAATTACTTTCTCCAACGGTGTGTCCGGTCCACGGCCCGCCCTGGTTTTCCTAATCAGGTTGAAATTTTTTTTGTCTTTATACACTACAGTCACCACGGCACCCTATAGTTTCTCCTTTTTCTCCTAACCGTCGGTCGAATGACTGGGGGGCGGAGCTAGAGGGGGAGCTATATGGACAGCTCTGCTGTGTGCTCTCCTTGCCTTTCCCTGTAGGGGAGGAGAATATCCCACAAGTAATGGATGACGCCGTGGACCGGACACACCGTTGGAGAAAGTAATTTATCAGGTAAGCATAAATTCTGTTTTTTGACGTTTTTCGCGCCAAAAATGTCGGCGTTCTGGATGTGGCGTCATTTTTGGCGCTAATAGCATTTAGGCGCCAAATAACGTGGGCGTCAATTTTGTCTCCACTTTATTTAAGTCTCGTTATTTTTTGCTTCTGGTTGTTAGAAGCTTGTTCACTGGCATTTTTTCCCATTCCTGAAACTGTCATTTAAGGAATTTGATCAATTTTGCTTTATATGTTGTTTTTTCTATTACATATTGCAAGATGTCACACGTTGCAACTGAGTCAGAAGATACTACTGGAAAATCGCTGCCTGGTGCTGGAACTACCAAAGCTAAGTGTATCTGCTGTAAACTTTTGGTAGTTGTTCCTCCAGCGGTTGTTTGTATTAAATGTCATGAGAAACTTGTTAATGCAGAAAATATTTCCTTTAGTAAAGTACCATTACCTGTTGCAGTTCCATCAACATCTAATGTTCAGAGTGTTCCTGATAACATAAGAGATTTTGTTTCTGAATCCATTAAGAAGGCTATGTCTGTTATTCCTCCTTCTGGTAAACATAAAAAGTCTTTTAAAACTTCTCTTTATACAGATAAATTTTTAAATGAACATCATCATTCTGATTCTAATGATTCTTCTGATACAGAGGATTCTGTCTCAGAGGTTGATGCTGATAAATTGTCATATTTATTTAAAATGGAATTTATCCGTTCTTTACTTAAAGAAGTCCTAATTGCATTAGAAATTGAGGATTCTGGTCCTCTTGATACTAAATCTAAACGTTTAGACAAGGTCTTTAAATCTCCTGTGGTTATTCCAGAAGTTTTTCCTGTTCCTGGTGCTATTTCTAAAGTAATTTCCAGAGAATGGAATAATTTGGGTAATTCATTTACTCCTTCTAAACTGTACCGTCCGACAGATTAGAGTTTTGGGACAAAATCCCTAAAGTTGATGGGGCTATTTCTACCCTTGCTAAACGTACTAGTATTCTTACGGCAGATGGTACTTCCTTTAAGGATCCTTTAGATAGGAAAATTGAATCCTTTCTAAGAAAAGCTTATCTGTGTTCAGGTAATCTTCTTAGACCTGCTATATCATTGGCTGATGTTGCTGCAGCTTCAACTTTTTGGTTGGAAACTTTAGCACAACAAGTAACAGATCATGATTCTCATAATATTATTATTCTTCTTCAACATGCTAATAATTTTATCTGTGATGCCATTTTTGATATTATCAGAGTTGATGTCAGGTTTATGTCTCTAGCTATTTTAGCTAGAAGAGCTTTATGGCTTAAAACTTGGAATGCTGATATGTCTTCTAAATCGACTCTACTTTCCCTTTCTTTCCAGGGTAATAAATTATTTGGTTCTCAGTTGGATTCTATTATCTCAACTGTTACTGGAGGGAAAGGAAGTTTTTTACCACAGGATAAAAAATCTAAGGGTAAAAACAGGGCTAATAATAATTTTCGTTCCTTCCGTTTCAACAAAGAACAAAAGCCTGATCCTTCATCCTCGGGAGCAGTTTCAGTTTGGAAACCATCTCCAGTCTGGAATAAATCCAAGCCTTCTAGAAAAGCAAAGCCAGCTTCTAAGTCCACATGAAGGTGCGGCCCTCATTCCAGCCCAGCTGGTAGGGGGCAGATTATGTTTTTTCAAAGAAATTTGGATCAATTCTGTTCACAATCTTTGGATTCAGAACATTGTTTCAGAAGGGTACAGAATTGGTTTAAAGATAAGACCTCCTGCAAAGAGATTTTTTCTTTCCCGTGTCCCAGTAAACCCAGTGAAAGCTCAAGCATTTCTGAAATGTGTTTCAGATCTAGAGTTGGCTGGGGTAATTATGCCAGTTCCAGTTCTGGAACAGGGGCTGGGGTTTTATTCGAATCTCTTCATTGTACCAAAGGAGAATTCCTTCAGACCAGTTCTGGATCTAAAAATATTGAATTGTTATGTAAGGATACCAACATTCAAAATGGTAACTGTAAGTACTATCCTGCCTTTTGTTCAGCAAGGGCATTATATGTCTACAATAGATTTGCAGGATGCATATCTGCATATTCCGATTCATCCAGATCACTATCAGTTTGAGATTCTCTTTCCTGGACAAGCATTTCCAGTTTGTGGCTCTGCCGTTTGGCCTAGCTACAGCTCCAAGAATTTTTACAAAGGTTCTCGGTGCCCTTCTGTCTGTTATCAGAGAACAGGGTATTGTGGTATTTCCTTATTTGGACGATATCTTGGTACTTGCTCAGTCTTCACATTTAGCAGAATCTCGTATGAATCGACTTGTGTTGTTTCTTCAAGATCATGGTTGGAGGATCAATTCACTAAAAAGTTCATTGATTCCTCAGTCAAGGGTAACCTTTTTGGTTTTCCAGATTGATTCAGTGTCCATGACTCTGTCTTTGACAGACAAGAGACGTCTAAAATTGATTTCAGCTTGTCGAAACCTTCAGTCACAATCATTCCCTTCGGTAGCCTTATGCATGGAAATTCTAGGTCTTATGACTGCTGCATCGGACGCGATCCCCTTTGCTCGTTTTCACATGCGACCTCTTCAGCTTTGTATGCTGAACCAATGGTGCAGGGATTACACAAAGATATCTCAATTAATATCTTTAAAACCGATTGTACGACACTCTCTGACGTGGTGGACAGATCACCATCGTTTAGTTCAGGGGGCTTCTTTTGTTCTTCCGACCTGGACTGTAATTTCAACAGATGCAAGTCTTACAGGTTGGTGAGCTGTGTGGGGGTCTCTGACGGCACAAGGGGTTTGGGAATCTCAGGAGGTTAGATTATGATCAATATTTTGGAACTCCGTGCAATTTTCAGAGCTCTTCAGTCTTGGCCTCTTCTGAAGAGAGAATCGTTCATTTGTTTTCAGACAGACAATGTCACAACTGTGGCATACATCAATCATCAGGGGGGGACTCACAGTCCTTTGGCTATGAAAGAAGTATCTCGAATTCTGGTTTGGGCGGAATCCAGCTCCTGTCTAATCTCTGCGGTTCATATCCCAGGTATAGACAATTGGGAAGCGGATTATCTCAGTCGCCAAACGTTGCATCCGGGCGAATGGTCTCTTCACCCAGAGGTATTTCTTCAGATTGTTCAAATGTGGGAACTTCCAGAAATAGATCTGATGGCTTCTCATCTAAACAATAAACTTCCCAGGTATCTGTCCAGATCCCGGGATCCTCAGGCAGAGGCAGTGGATGCATTATCACTTCCTTGGAAGTATCATCCTGCCTATATCTTTCCGCCTCTAGTTCTTCTTCCAAAAGTAATCTCCAAGATTCTGAAGGAATGCTCGTTTGTTCTGCTGGTAGCTCCAGCATGGCCTCACAGGTTTTGGTATGCGGATCTTGTCCGGATGGCCTCTTGCCAACCGTGGACTCTTCCGTTAAGACCAGACCTTTTTTCCATCAGGATCTCAAATCCTTAAATTTAAAGGTATGGAGATTGAACGCTTGATTCTTGGTCAAAGAGGTTTCTCTGACTCTGTGATTAATACTATGTTACAGGCTCGTAAATCTGTATCTAGAGAGATATATTATAGAGTCTGGAAGACTTATATTTCTTGGTGTCTTTCTCATCATTTTTCCTGGCATTCTTTTAGAATTCCGAGAATTTTACAGTTTCTTCAGGATGGTTTAGATAAAGGTTTGTCCGCAAGTTCCTTCAAAGGACAAATCTCTGCTCTTTCTGTTCTTTTTCACAGAAAGATTGCTAATCTTCCTGATATTCATTGTTTTGTACAAGCTTTGGTTCGTATAAAACCTGTCATTAAGTCAATTTCTCCTCCTTGGAGTTTGAATTTGGTTCTGGGGGCTCTTCAAGCTCCTCCTTTTGAACCCATGCATTCATTGGACATTAAATTACTTTCTTGGAAAGTTTTGTTCCTTTTGGCCATCTCTTCTGCCAGAAGAGTCTCTGAATTATCTGCTCTTTCTTGTGAATCTCCTTTTCTGATTTTTTCACCAGGATAAAGCAGTGTTGCGAACTTCTTTTGAATTTTTACCTAAAGTTGTGAATTCCAACAACATTAGTAGAGAAATTGTGGTTCCTTCATTATGTCCTAATCCTAAGAATTCTAAGGAGAAATCGTTGCATTCTTTGGATGTTGTTAGAGCTTTGAAATATTATGTTGAAGCTACTAAATCTTTCCAAAAGACTTCTAGTCTATTTGTCATCTTTTCCGGTTCCAGAAAAGGCCAGAAAGCTTCTGCCATTTCTTTTGCATCTTGGTTGAAATCTTTAATTCATCATGCCTATGTCGAGTCGGGTAAAACTCTGCCTCAAAGGATTACAGCTCATTCTACTAGGTCAGTTTCTACTTCCTGGGCGTTTAGGAATGAGGCTTCGGTTGATCAAATTTGCAAAGCAGCAACTTGGTCCTCTTTGCATACTTTTACTAAATTCTACCATTTTGATGTGTTTTCTACTTCTGAAGCAGTTTTCGGTAGAAAAGTACTTCAGGCAGCGGTTTCTATTTGAATCTTCTGCTTATGTTTTCATTAAACTTTATTTTGGGTGTGGATTATTTTCAGCAGGAATTGGCTGTCTTTATTTTATCCCTCCCTCTCTAGTGACTCTTGCGTGGAAAGATCCACATCTTGGGTAGTCATTATCCCATACGTCACTAGCTCATGGACTCTTGCTAATTACATGAAAGAAAACATAATTTATGTAAGAACTTACCTGATAAATTCATTTCTTTCATATTAGCAAGAGTCCATGAGGCCCACCCTTTTTGTGGTGGTTATGATTTTTTGTATAAAGCACAATTATTCCAATTCCTTATTTATATGCTTTCGCACTTTTTTTCTTATCACCCCACTTCTTGGCTATTTGTTAAACTGAATTGTGGGTGTGGTGAGGGGTGTATTTATAGGCATTTTGAGGTTTGGGAAACTTTGCCCCTCCTGGTAGGAATGTATATCCCATACGTCACTAGCTCATGGACTCTTGCTAATATGAAAGAAATGAATTTATCAGGTAAGTTCTTACATAAATTGTTTTTTGCGCGCTCTGTATTCTGGCTGGGAAGCAGCAGGCATTAGCTCCGGTTGAGCCTAAGCAGAGGTTCTCTTATCCGGATTGTTGTCGAGTCATTTCGAAGTACCCTGGGGGCAGGTAGGTGCAGATGGTATTTTTGTTTCCTTTAACATAATTGTGTCTATAAATACATTTTAGAGGTTAATTCCCCCCTTACTCTTGGGGTGCAATAATTTTTGGACCCATTATTTAGGATTAGTTAATTTTTATGAGTAAATTAACGGTTTAAAGCAGTTTTGGAAAAATTGTACGCTTTTTTTTTTATTTCTTAAAGGCGCAGTACACGTTCTCAAAAAGTTATTTAAAGCAATTAATAAAGTGTTTAACGACTATTGGTGGTTATTACTAGTCTGTTCAACATGTCTGACATTGAGGAATCTCATTGTTCTATGTGTTTAGAAGCCATTGAGGAACCCCCTCTTACATTGTGTACCTCCTTGTACTGAAAGGGCCTTACACTGTAAAAAGCATATTTTAGGTCAAGGAATTGTGCCTAAGGATGATTCTCAATCTGAAGAGAACCAGGATATGCCAACTAATTCTCTCCAAGTGTCACAACCTTTAACGCCCACACAAGCGACGCCAAGTACCTCTAGCACGTCTAATTCTTTTACTCTGCAAGAGATGGCTGCAGTTATGTCAACTACCCTTACAGAGGTATTATCTAAATTACCAGTATTACAGGGTAAACACAGTAGTTCAGGTATTAATGTGAATACCGAATCCCCCGATGCTTTATTAGCTATTTCCGATGTACCCTCAGTGTTCTGAGTTGGGGCTCAGGGAATTGCTGATTTGGACGGGATGTCCTTTAAATTTTAAGCTTGAGAACCTCCACCTGTTACTTTGGGAGGTTTTAGCGACTCTGGATGATTGTGACCCTATTGCGATACCACCAGAGAAATTGTGTAAGATGGACAAATATCTAGAGGTGCCTATGTACACTGATGTATTTCCAGTTCCTAAAAGAATTTCGGAAATTGTAAAAAAGGAATGGGATAGACCAGGTATACCGTTCTCTCCCCCTCCTAATTTTAAGAAAATGTTTCCCATATCAGACACCATTCGGGACTCTTGGCATACGGTCCTTAAGGTGGAGGGAGCTTATTTCTACCCTGGCTAAGCATACAACTATACCTATTGAGGACAGTTGTGCTTTCAAAGACCCTATGGATAAAAAGTTAGAGGGTCTTCTAAAGAAATTATTTATTCATCAGGGTTTCCTTTTACAACCTACGGCTTGCATTGTTCCAGTTACTACTGCAGCAGCTTTTTGGTTTGATGCTCTAGAAGAGTCTCTGAAGGTTGAGACTCCATTAGATGAGATCCTGGATAGAATTAAGGCTCTCAAGCTAGCTAATTCTTTTATTACTGATGCCGCTTTTCAAATTGCTAAACTTGCGGCGAAAAATGCAGGATTTGCCATTTTAGCGCGTAGAGCGTTATGGCTCAAATCTTGGTCTGCTGATGTGTCTTCAAAATCTAAGCTTTTAGCTATTCCTCTTAAAGGTAGGACTTTATTCTGGCCTGAATTAAAGGAGATAATTTCTGACATTACTGGAGGTAAAGGCCATGCTCTGCCTCAGGATAAGTCTGTTAAGATGAGGGGTAAACAAAATCATTTTCATTCCTTTCGAAACTTTTAAAGGAGGACCCTCTGCTTCCTCTTCCTCCACAAAGCAGGAAGGGAATTCTGCTCAATCCAAGTCAGTCTGGAGACCCAACCAAGCTTGGAATAAAGGTAAACAATCTAAGAATCCCGCTGCTGCTACAAAGACAACATGAAGGGGCGGCCCCCAATCTGGGACCGGATCTAGTAGGGGGCAGACTTTCTTTCTTTGCTCAGGCTTGGGCAAGAGACGTTCAGGATCCTTGGGCACTGGAAATAGTGACCCACGGATATCAACTGGAATTAAAGGATTTTCTCCCAAGAGGGAGATTTCATCTTTCATGATTATCTGTAGACCAGATCAAAAGGGTTGCGTTCTTACGCTGTGTAAAAGACCTTTCTACCATGGGAGTAACTTGTCCCGTTTCAAAACTGGAACAGGGGAAGGGGTTTTACTCAAATCTTTTTGTGGTTCCCAAAAAAAGGGAACTTTCAGACCCATTTTAGATCTCAAGTGTCTAAACAAGTTTCTCAGAGTTCCATCATTCAAGATCGAGACTATACAAACAAACTTACCAATGATCCAGGATGGTCAATATATGACTATCGTGGACTTGAAGGATGCATACCTTCATATCCCTATTCACAAGGATCATCATCAGTTCCTAAGGTTTGCCTTCCTGGACAAACATTATCAGTTTGTGGCTCTTCCCTTCGGGTTGGCCACAGCACCCAGAATCTTCACAAAGGTTCTAGGGTCTTTTCTATCGGTTCTCAGACCGCGGCGCATAGCAGTGGCACCTTATCTGGATGATATTCTGATTCAGGTGTCAACTTATCATTTGACAAAATCTCACACGGACATAGTATTGTCTTTTCTGAGATCTCACCTTTGGAAGGTGAACATAGAAAAGAGTTCATTAATTCCACGGACAAGGGTTCCCTTCTTGGGGACTCTGATCGACTCGGTAGACATGAAAATATTTCTGACGGAGGTCCGAAAAACAAACGCCTAGATTACGAGTTCTGCGTTAGCCTTAAAAAGCAGCCTTAAGGGGTCCTACCGCTGCTTTTTAACGCCCGCTGGTATTACGAGTCAGGCAGGAAAGGGTCTACCACTCACTTTTCTTCCTTAACTTTTGTCTACCGCAAATCCCCTTACGTCAATTGCGTATCCTATCTTTTTTATGGGAGTTACCTAACGCTGGTATTGCGAGCCTTGGAGAAAGTGAGCGGTAGACCCTCTCCTGTCCAGACTCCTCCTGCATAAAAAAGTCAGTAGTTAAGAGTTATATGGGATAACGCCGGAACATAAAGCTCTTAACTACAGTGCTACAAAGTACACTAACACCCATAAACTACCTATGAACCCCTAAACCGAGGCCCCCCCACATCGCAAAAACTATAACAAAATTATTTAACCCCTAATCTGCCGACCGGACATCGCCGCCACCTACATTATACCTATGAACCCCCTAATCTGCTGCCCCCAACATCGCCGACACCTACATTATATTTATTAACCCCTAATCTGCCGACCGGACATCGCCGCCACTATAATAAATGTATTAACCCCTAAACCGCCGCACTCCCACCTCGCAAACACTATAATAAATTGTATTAACCCCTAATCTGCACCCCCAATGTCGCCGCCACCTACCTACAATTATTAACCCCTAATCTGCTGCCCCCAATGTCAACCACTACTATAATAAAGTTATTAACCCCTAAACCTAAGTCTAGCCCTAACACCCCCCCCAAGTTAAATCTATGTTTAATAAATCTAAATAAAATTTCTAAAATTAAATAAATTAATCCTATTTAAAACTAAATACTTACCTATAAAATAAACCCTAATATAGCTGCAATATAACTAATAGTTACATGGTAGCTATTTTAGGATTTATATTTATTTTACAGGCAACTTTGTATTTATTTTAACTAGGTACAATAGCTATTAAATAGTTAACTATTTAATAGCTACCTAGTTAAAATAAATACAAAATTACCTGTAAAATAAATCCTAACCTAAATTACAAATACACCTAACACTACACTATCAATAAATTAATTAAATAAATTAACTACAATTATCTAAACTCAAATACAATTAAATAAACTAAACTATAATACAAAAAAAAACACTAAATTACAAAAAATAAAAAAATATTTCAAGAATTTTAATCTAATAACACCTAATCTAATAAATTACAAAAAATATTACAAGAATTTTAATCTAATAACACCTAATCTAAGCCCCCTAATAAAATAAAAAAGCCCTCCAAAATAATAAAATTCCCTGCCCTATACTAAATTACAAAAGTAATCAGCTCTTTTACCAGCCCTTAAAAGGGCTTTTTGCGGGGCATTGCCCCAAAGTAATCAGCTCTTTTTTACCTCTAAAAAAAAAAAAATACAAGACCCCCCCAACAATAAAACCCACCACCCACACACCCCTACTCTAAAACCCACCCGATCCCCCCTTAAAAAAACTAACACTACACCCCTGAAGATCACCCTACCTTGAGCCGTGTTCACCCAGCCGGGCACCGATGGGCCAGAAGAGGACATCCAGCAGACATCTTCATCCAGGCGGCATCTTCTATCTTCATCCTTCCGGAGCGGAGCCGAGCCATCCTCTTCTTCCAATGTCCTAACGACGAAGAAGGTTCCTTTAAATGACGTCATCCAAGATGGCGTCCCTCGAATTCCGATTGGCTGATAGTATTCTATCAGCCAATCGGAATTAAGGTAGGAAAAATCTGATTGGTTGATTTAATCAGCCAATCGGATTGAAGTTCAATCTGATTGGATGAGCCAATAGAATTGACCTCGCATTCTATTGGCTCATCTCAGACCACTGCAGCTGTGCATGCTCGGACAGTGGAATGGGGACTATGCAAATTTATCTCCTCTGATAAATCTGGATCAAGAGACCAGAGACTCTCTTCTTTGGTGGTTGTCGCCGGATCATCTGTCCCAGGGGACATGTTTCCGCAGACCCTCGTGGGTGATAGTGACAACGGACGCCAGTCTTCTGGGGTGCAGTCTGGAATTCCCTGAATGCTCAGGGTGTTTGAACTCAGGTGGAGACTCTACTTCCAATCAATATTCTGGAACTGAGAGCAATATTCAATGCGCTTCAGGCATGGCTTCAGTTGGCTTCGGCCAAATTCATCAGATTCCAGTCGGACAACATCACGACTGGCTTATATCAATCATCAGGGGGGAACAAGGAGTTCCTTAGCGATGATAGAAGTATCCAAGATAATCCGATGGGCGGAGGCCCACTTTTGTCATCTGTCTGCAATTTATGTCCCAGGAGTAGAAAACTGGGAAGCGGATTTTCTAAGTCGTCAGACTTTTCATCCGGGGGAGTGGGAACTCCATCCGGAGGTGTTTGCTTCATTGATTTACAAATGGGTCAGACCGGAACTGGATCTGATGGCATCTCGTCAGAATGCCAAGCTTCCACGTTACGGATCCAGGTCAAGGGATCCCCAGTCTGAACTGATAGATGCCTTGGCAGTGCCTTGGTCGTTCAGCCTAGCTTATGTGTTTCCACCGTTTCCTCTCCTTCCACGCGTGATTGCTTGAATCAAACAGGAGAGAGCTTCACGTGGCCACGCAGGACTTGGTATGCGGATTTAGTGGACATGTCCTCTCTGACTTTGTGGAAACATCCTTTGAGACAGGACCTTCTCATTCAAGGTCCTTTCCAACATCCAAATCTAATTTCTCTGCAGCTGACTGCTTGGAGATTGAACGTTTGATTTTATCTAAGCGAGGATTCTCTGATTCAGTTATCAATACTTTGATACATGCTCGAAAGCCTGTCACTAGAAAAATCTATCATAAGATATGGCGTAAATATCTTGACTGGTGTGAATCCAAAGGTTACTCATGGAGTAAAGTTAGGATTCCTAGGATTCTGTCCTTTCTCCAAGAAGGATTGGAGAAAGGGTTATCAGCAAGTTCCTTAAAGGGACAGTCTAGTATAAATTAAACTTTAATTATTCAGATAGAACTTTTCATTTTATAAACTTTCCAATTTATTTTTATCAGCAAATTTGCTTTTTTCTCTTGGTATTCTTAGTTTAAACTAAACATAGGTAGTCTCATATGCTAATTTCTAAGCCTTTGAGGGCTGCCTCTTATCACATGCTTTTTAAATCTCTTTTCAACACAGACAGAAAGTACATGTGGGCCATATAGATAACACTGTGTTCAGGCACGGGGTTATTTAAGATTTAGCATAAAACAATGCTAAATTTAAGACAATAGATAATAAACAATCAGTCATGTGATCAGGGGGCTGGAAGAAGGTTCCTAGATACAAGGTAATCACAGAGGTAAAACGTATATTAATATAACTGTGTTGGTTATGCAAAACTGGGGAATGGGTAATAAAGGGATTATCTATCTATCTTTTAAAACAATAACAATTCTATGGTAGACTGTCCCTTTAAAGGGACTGATTTCTACCTTGTCAATTTTGCTTCACAAACATTTGGCAGATGTGCCAGATGTTCAGTCTTTTTGTCAGGCTCTAACTAGAATTAAGCCTGTATTTAGACCAATTACTCCTCCCTGGAGTTTGAATTTAGTTCTTCCGTTTGAACCCATGCATTCCATAGATATTAAATTATTATCTTGGAAAGTTTTTTGTTTTTGGTTGCTATTTCTTCGGCTCGTAGAGTTTCTGAGCTTTCAGCGTTACAATGTGATTCGCCTTATCTTATATTTCATTCTGATAAGGTGGTTTTGCGTACCAAACCTGGATTTCTTCCTAAGGTTGTTTCAAATAAGAATATTAATCAGGAAATTGTTGTTCCTTCCTTGTGTCCTAATCCTTCTTCTAAGAAGGAGCGTCTGTTACATAACCTGGACGTGGTCGGTGCCTTGAAGTTTTACTTACAGGCGACTAAGGATTTCCGTCAATCATCTTCATTATTCGTTGTTTATTCTGGAAAGCGTAGGGATCAGAAAGCTACGGCTTTTTTTTTAATGGCATTTTCCTTTGTCTGCTGCAATTTTTTAAAAATTTTTAACATTTATTTCTTCTGTTATGTGTGATCAGTCCACGGGTCATCATTACTTCTGGGATATAACTCCTCCCCAACAGGAAATGCAAGAGGATTCACCCAGCAGAGCTGCATATAGCTCCTCCCCTCTACGTCAGTCCCAGTCATTCTCTTGCACCCAACGACTAGATAGGATGTGTGAGAGGACTATGGTGATTATACTTAGTTTTTATGACTTCAATCAAAAGTTTGTTATTTTAAAATAGCACCGGAGCGTGTTATTACTTCTCTGGCAGAGTTTGAGGAAGAATCTGACAGAGATTTTTACTATGATTTTAACCGGAGTCGTTAAGATCATATTGCTGTTCTCGACCATCTGAGGGAGGTAAAGGCTTCAGATCAGGGGACAGCGGGCAGATGAATCTGCATTGAGGTATGTGGCAGTTTTTATTTTCTGAATGGAATTGATGAGAAAAGCCTGCCATACCGTTAAAATGACATGTATGTATACACTTCAGTATTCTGGGGATGGTATTTCACCGGAACTACTCTGTTAAAGGTCATTAATCCTTTTAATAACTATTCTCATGTTAAACGTTTTTGCTGGAATGTAGAATCGTTTAATTTTGCTGAGGTACTGTGTGAATAAATATTTGGGCATTATTTTCCACTTGGCAGTTTTTTTGCTTTAATTGTGACAGTTTCGTTTCTCTTCACTGCTGTGTGGGAGAGGGAGGGGCCGTTTTTGGCGCTCTTTGCTACGCATCAAAAAATTCCAGTCAGTTACTTTTATATTTCCTGCATGATCCGGTTCATCTCTGACAGATCTCAGGGGTCTTCAAACTTCTTTGAAGGGAGGTAAATTCTCTCAGCAGAGCTGTGAGAATCCTTATAGTGACTGTGAATAAAAACGTTGTTTTATTTTCTTATGTACAAATTTAATTAGTGTTGTTTTTACTAATGGGAACAAACCTTTGCTAAAAGATTGTGTTGTTTTAAAGTTTGATGCTATAACAGTTTTTCAGTTCATTATTTCAACTGTCATTTAATCGTTAGTACCTCTTTGAGGCACAGTGCGTTTTTTTGCTAAAAAAGATTATAACCAAGTTGTAAGTTTTTTTTTTTTTTGCTAGTGTGTTAAACATGTCTGACTCAGAGGAAGATATCTGTGTCATTTGTTCCAATGCCAAGGTGGAGCCCAATAGAAATTTATGTACTAACTGTATTGATGCTACTTTAAATAAAAGTCAATCTGTACAATGTGAACAAATTTCACCAGACTGCGAGGGGAGAGTTATGCCGACTAACTCGCCTCACGCGGCAGTACCTGCATCTCCCGCCCGGGAGGTGCGTGATATTTTGGCGCCTAGTACATCTGGGCGGCCATTACAGATAACATTACAAGATATGGCTACTGTTATGACTGAAGTTTTGTCTAAATTACCAGAACTAAGAGGCAAGCGTGATCACTCTGGGGTGAGAACAGAGTGCGCTGACAATGCTAGGGCCATGTCTGATACTGCGTCACAGCTCGCAGAGCATGAGGACGGAGAGCTTCATTCTGTGGGTGACGGTTCTGATCCAAACAGATTGGACTCAGATATTTCAAATTTTAAATTTAAATTGGAGAACCTCCGTGTACTACTAGGGGAGGTCTTAGCAGCTCTCAACGATTGTAACACCGTTGCAATACCAGAGAAACTGTGTAGGTTGGATAAATACTTTGCGGGACCGGCGAGTACTGACGTTTTTCCTATACCTAAGAGACTAACTGAAATTGTTACTAAGGAGTGGGATAGACCCGGTGTGCCGTTCTCACCCCCTCCAATATTTAGAAAGATGTTTCCAATAGACGCCACCACTAGGGACTTATGGCAAACGGTCCCCAAGGTGGAGGGAGCAGTTTCTACTTTAGCTAAGCGTACCACTATCCCGGTGGAGGATAGCTGTGCTTTCTCAGATCCAATGGATAAAAAATTAGAGGGTTACCTTAAGAAAATGTTTATTCAACAAGGTTTTATATTACAACCCCTTGCATGTATCGCGCCGATTACGGCTGCGGCAGCATTTTGGATTGAGTCGCTTGAAGAGAACCTTAGTTCCTCTACGCTAGACGACATTACGGACAGGCTTAGAGTCCTTAAACTAGCTAATTCTTTCATTTCGGAGGCCGTAGTACATTTAACCAAACTTACGGCTAAGAACTCAGGATTCGCCATACAGGCACGCAGGGCGCTGTGGCTAAAATCCTGGTCAGCTGATGTTACTTCTAAGTCCAAATTACTTAATATACCTTTCAAGGGGCAGTCCTTATTTGGGCCCGGTTTGAAAGAAATTATCGCTGACATTACGGGAGGTAAGGGCCACGCCCTACCTCAGGACAAGGCCAAAGTTAAGGCTAGACAGTCTAATTTTCGTCCCTTTCGGAATTTCAAAACAGGAGCAGCATCAACCTCCACTGCACCAAAACAGGAAGGAGCTGTTGCTCGTTACAGGCAAGGCTGGAAGCCTAACCAGTCCTGGAACAAGAGCAAGCAGGCCAGGAAACCTGCTGCTGCCCCAAAGACAGCATGAACCGAGAGCCCCCGATCCGGGACCGGATCTAGTGGGGGGCAGACTCTCTCTCTTCGCCCAGGCCTGGGCAAGAGATGTTCAGGATCCCTGGGCACTAGAGATCATATCTCAGGGATACCTTCTAGACTTCAAATTATCTCCCCCAAGAGGGAGATTTCATCTGTCAAGGGTGTCAACAAACCAGATAAAGAAAGAAGCGTTTCTACGCTGCGTACAAGATCTGTTAACAATGGGAGTGATCCATCCGGTTCCGCGGTCGGAACTAGGACAAGGGTTCTACTCAAACCTGTTCGTGGTTCCCAAAAAAGAGGGAACTTTCAGGCCAATCTTAGATTTAAAGATTCTAAACAAATTCCTAAGAGTTCCATCGTTCAAAATGGAAACTATTCGGACAATCCTACCCATGATCCAAGAGGGTCAGTACATGACCACAGTGGATTTAAAGGATGCTTACCTTCACATACCGATCCACAAGGATCATCACCGGTATCTAAGGTTTGCCTTCTTAGACAGGCACTACCAGTTTGTAGCTCTCCCATTCGGATTGGCTACGGCTCCAAGAATCTTCACAAAGGTTCTGGGTGCCCTTCTGGCGGTACTAAGGCCGCGAGGGATTTCGGTAGCTCCATACCTAGACGACATTCTAATTCAAGCTTCAAGCTTTCAAACTGCCAAGTCTCATACAGAGTTAGTTCTGGCATTTCTAAGGTCGCATGGATGGAAAGTGAACGAAAAGAAGAGTTCTCTTTTTCCTCTCACAAGAGTTCCATTCTTGGGGACTCTTATAGATTCTGTAGAAATGAAGATTTACCTGACAGAGGACAGGTTAACAAAGCTTCAAGATGCATGCCGTGCCCTTCATTCCATTCAACACCCGTCAGTAGCTCAATGTATGGAGGTGATCGGCTTAATGGTAGCGGCAATGGACATAGTACCTTTTGCACGCCTACACCTCAGACCGCTGCAATTGTGCATGCTAGGTCAGTGGAATGGGGATTACTCAGATTTGTCCCCTACTCTGAATCTGAATCAAGAGACCAGAAATTCTCTTCTATGGTGGCTTCATCGGCCACACCTATCCAGGGGGATGCCATTCAGCAGGCCAGACTGGACAATTGTAACAACAGACGCCAGCCTACTAGGTTGGGGCGCTGTCTGGAATTCTCTGAAGGCTCAGGGACTATGGAATCAGGAGGAGAGTCTCCTTCCAATAAACATTCTGGAATTGAGAGCAGTTCTCAATGCCCTTCTGGCTTGGCCCCAATTAACAACTCGGGGTTTCATCAGGTTTCAGTCGGACAACATCACGACTGTAGCTTACATCAACCATCAGGGAGGGACAAGAAGCTCCCTAGCGATGATGGAAGTATCAAAGATAATTCGCTGGGCAGAGTCACACTCTTGCCACCTGTCAGCAATCCACATCCCGGGAGTGGAGAACTGGGAGGCGGATTTCTTGAGCCGCCAGACTTTTCATCCGGGGGAGTGGGAACTTCATCCGGAGGTCTTTGCCCAAATACTTCGACGTTGGGGCAAACCAGAGATAGATCTCATGGCGTCTCGCCAGAACGCCAAACTTCCTCGCTACGGGTCCAGATCCAGGGATCCGGGAGCGGTTCTGATAGATGCTTTGACAGCACCTTGGAAATTCGGGATGGCTTATGTGTTTCCACCCTTCCCGCTGCTTCCTCGATTGATTGCCAAAATCAAACAGGAAAGAGCATCAGTGATTCTAATAGCGCCTGCATGGCCACGCAGGACTTGGTATGCAGATCTAGTGGACATGTCATCCTGTCCGCCTTGGTCTCTACCTCTAAGACAGGACCTTCTGATACAGGGTCCATTCAAACATCAAAATCTAACTTCTCTGAAGCTGACTGCTTGGAAATTGAACGCTTGATTTTATCAAAACGTGGTTTTTCTGAGTCAGTTATTGATACCCTGATACAGGCTAGGAAGCCTGTTACCAGAAAAATTTACCATAAAATATGGCGTAAATACCTATACTGGTGCGAATCCAAACGTTACTCCTGGAGTAAGGTTAGGATCCCTAGGATATTGTCTTTCCTACAAGAAGGGTTAGAAAAGGGTTTATCAGCTAGTTCATTAAAAGGACAGATTTCAGCTCTGTCCATCTTATTACACAGGCGTCTGTCAGAAAATCCAGATGTCCAGGCTTTTTGTCAGGCTTTAGCTAGGATCAAGCCTGTGTTTAAAGCTGTTGCTCCGCCATGGAGTTTAAACTTAGTTCTTAACGTTTTACAGGGTGTTCCGTTTGAACCCCTTCATTCCATTGATATAAAATTGTTATCCTGGAAAGTTCTGTTTTTAATGGCTATTTCCTCGGCTCGAAGAGTCTCTGAGTTATCAGCCTTACATTGTGATTCTCCTTATCTGATTTTTCACTCAGACAAGGTTGTTCTGCGTACTAAACCTGGGTTCTTACCTAAGGTAGTCACTAACAAGAATATCAATCAAGAGATTGTTGTTCCATCCTTGTGTCCAAATCCTTCTTCAAAGAAGGAACGTCTTCTACACAATCTAGATGTAGTTCGTGCCCTCAAGTTCTACTTGCAGGCAACTAAAGATTTTCGCCAAACTTCTTCCCTGTTTGTCGTTTATTCTGGACAGAGGAGAGGTCAAAAAGCTTCCGCTACCTCTCTCTCTTTTTGGCTTCGTAGCATAATACGCTTAGCCTATGAGACTGCTGGACAGCAGCCTCCTGAAAGAATTACAGCTCACTCCACTAGAGCTGTGGCTTCCACTTGGGCTTTTAAGAATGAGGCCTCTGTTGAACAGATTTGCAAGGCTGCAACTTGGTCTTCGCTTCATACTTTTTCCAAATTTTACAAATTTGATACTTTTGCTTCTTCGGAGGCTATTTTTGGGAGAAAGGTTCTTCAGGCAGTGGTTCCTTCTGTATAATGAGCCTGCCTATCCCTCCCGTCATCCGTGTACTTTTGCTTTGGTATTGGTATCCCAGAAGTAATGATGACCCGTGGACTGATCACACATAACAGAAGAAAACATAATTTATGCTTACCTGATAAATTCCTTTCTTCTGTTGTGTGATCAGTCCACGGCCCGCCCTGTTTTAAGGCAGGTAAATATCTTTTAAATTATACTCCAGTCACCACTTCACCCTTGGTTACTCCT
The DNA here is from genome assembly GCF_027579735.1 of Bombina bombina. Taxonomy (NCBI): domain Eukaryota; kingdom Metazoa; phylum Chordata; class Amphibia; order Anura; family Bombinatoridae; genus Bombina; species Bombina bombina. The sequence goes on along the minus strand of NC_069503.1, from coordinate 555,925,776 downwards.
TTCTCGTTGATTCTTGGTCGAATGACTGGGACTGACGTAGAGGGGAGGAGCTATATGCAGCTCTGCTGGGTGAATCCTCTTGCATTTCCTGTTGGGGAGGAGTTATATCCCAGAAGTAATGATGACCCGTGGACTGATCACACAACAGAAGAAAGGAATTTATCAGGTAAGCATAAATTATGTTTTTAAATAACATTGCATCTTCAAGATTTATTTAGTAAATTACATTCAATCTTATACTGCTTTAAAGTTTTGCCAAGTGAATGATGCTTAAAGGGACATGAAACCCCAAAATTTTCTTTCATGGTTCAGATAGAGAATACAATTTTAAACAACTTTCCAATTTGCTTCTATTGTTTAATTTGCTTCTTTCTCTTGTTATTCTTTGCTGAAAGGTTTATCTAGGAAAGCTCAGGAGCAGCGAAGAACCAGTAGTGCATTGCTGCTCCTTCAACAAATGATACAAAGAGAATGAAACAAATTATATAATAGAAGTAAATTAGAAAGTTTTTTTAAAACTGTTTTCTTCTACTAGATACGAGTCCACAGATTCATCCTTACTTGTGGGATATTATCCTCCTGCTAACAGGAAGTGGCAAAGATCACCACAGCAGAGCTGTCTATATAGCTCCTCCATTGACTCCACCCCCCCAGTCATTCTCTTTGCCTATACTAGTAATAGGAAGAGGTAAAGTGAAAGACGTGTTAAAATGATAGTTTTTATTTTCTTCAAGCAAGACTTTTTTATTTTAAATGGTACCGGTGAGTGCTATTTTTCCTCAGGCAGCAGATGGATGAAGATTTCTGCCTGGAGGCTGATGATCTTGGCAGTTGTCACTAAGATCCAGAGAAGTTCCCACAGAATGGCTGAGGAGTACTTGAGAAGCTTCAGTGTGGGGAACGTTTTTCATGCTACAAGCATTGAGGTATGTTCAGTCATTTTTTTTCTGGAGAGACTGGTATTTCAGAACTGGCTGACATAGTTCCCGTAAGGGAAGGGGTAAGCAGTAATACTACATGTAATAGAAGGGGTATTACTGGAACCTGTATATTATGGGCTAAAAATTTGGTTGACACTGGTAACATAATGTTTTGATGGCAAACCGATTTTATGCTTAGGGGGCAACATAACTTTTTTATATGCAAACGTTTTTATGGCTGATGGCACTGGGAGGGTTTCACATGGTTTACAATATAGATGGGGAATATGAAAAACCCACATGGCCAGTTTTCTAGACCGCTTTACAGCGTTTTTTACTAGGCAGAGAGACATCGATGTAGATGGGCGGGGCCTATTTTCACGCCTCAGATGCGCAGTTGAAATGCTTATGAAGGCTGCAAGCTCCAGCTCCGATGGGCCTAAGCTGAAGATTTAGCCTAAACGAAGGAGTGTGAATTACAGACCCCTGAGGGCAGGTAGGCACCACAGCAGAGCTGTGGCGAGGTGCAGGGAGTTGCTATATTATTTTTCATAACGTTTTTGAGTAACGTTTTTTTCCATAAAGGGTTAAGTATACCTTACTTGTGGTGCAATCTTAGCTGGCAAGATAAAACACATATATGCTAAAATTGTGATATTTATTACATTTTAAGGCAGTTTTGGAAAAATGGTATGCTTTTTTTACTCTTAAAGGCACAGTACCGTTTTTTCAGATTGTTGTTTTCTTCACTAAATAAAGTGTTCAAGACTTTTTGTGGTTATTACTAGCCTGTTCAACATGTCTGACATTGAGGAAAGTCAAAGCTCTGTGTTTAGAAGCCATTGTGGAACCCCCACTTAAAATGTGTCCCTCATGTACTGAAAGGGCCTTACATTGCAAAGAACATATTTTAGGTGATAAAAGTATGTCTAGGGATGATTCTCAGTCTGAAGAGAATCAGGTTATGCGATCCAATTCTCCCCAAGTGTCACAACCTTTAACTCCCACTCAAGCGACGCCAAGTACTGCTAGTGCGTCTAATTCTTTTACCCTGCAAGATATGGCTGCAGTTATGTCTACTACCCTTACAGAGGTATTGTCTAAACTGCCAGGTTTACAGGGTAAACGCAGTAGGTCTGGTATTAGAGTAAATGCTGAGCCCTCTGATGCTTTATTGGCCATCTCCGATGTACCCTCACAGTATTCTGAGTTGGGGGTAGGGGAATTGCTGTCTGAGGGAGAACTTTCAGACTCAGGAAATGTGTTCCCTCAAACAGACTCGGACGTGACGGCCTTTAAATTTAAGCTTGAACACCTCCGTCTGTTACTCCGGGAGGTTTTAGCGACTCTGGATGATTGTGACCCTATTGTAATACCACCAGAGAAATTGTGTAAAATGGATAAATATCTAGAGGTCCCTACTTGCACTAATTTTTTTCCAGTCCCTAAAAGGATTTCGGACATTGTTACTAAGGAATGGGATAGACCAGGCATTCCGTTCTCTCCCCCTCTTACTTTTAAGAAAATGTTTCCCATATCTGACACCATTCGGGATTCCTGGCAGACGGTCCCTAAGGTGGAGGGTGCTATTTCTACCCTGGCTAAGCGTACAACTATACCTATTGAGGACAGTTATGCTTTCAAAGATCCTATGGATAAAAAATTAGAGGGTCTTTTAAAGAAATTGTTTATTCATCAGGGTTTTCTTCTACAACCTATAGCGTGCATTGTTCCAGTTACTACTGCAGCAGCTTTTTGGTTTGAGGCCCTCTTAATGGCATTGTCTTCTTAAATAAGTGCTAGATAGAGATTGTGGTTGGAGCCAAGATATCAAGTTTAAGGTAAACATTTTAATCCTTCTTTTTGAATGGAATCTATATTAGAAATGTAAATTACCACATAAATTCCTTGGCATATTTGCATAATCACCACTTGTTAAAAAGTTTAATAGTTTTTAATCCTGGTGTTTGTGACTGTTCAGTAGCTGTTTTATAACATACCTTAACACATGTTTTTTTTTTTTTCTTCTACAAGATATGAAGAGTCCACAGATTTCATCCTTGTGGGATTTATCCTCCTGCTAACAGGAAGTGCAAAGAGCACCACAGTAGAACTGTATATAAAGCTCCTCCCTTCCCTCCACCCCCAGTCATTCTCTTTGCCTGTGTTAGTAATAGGAAGAGGTAAAGTGAGGTGTTAGTTTCAATTAAGAAGTTTTTTATTTTAAAATGGTACCGGTGAGTACTATTTTCCTCAGGGAGAAATGGATTAAGGAATGAAGAAATTTTTTCTGCCCTGAGGTTGATGATCTTAGCAGACGTTACGAAGATCCATTCTGGTTCCCACAGAGCTTATGAAGGTAGTGCAAGAGAAATCTTTGGTGTGGAGAACGGTGTCATGCTACAAGCAGCATTGAGAGATGTTCAGTCTTTTATTTCTGAGGAGACTTGTTATATCAGAACTGGCTGACATTTTTCCCTGTAAGGGAAGGGGTAAGCAGTAGACCTATATGACTGAGGGTGTTACTGAAATTCCTGTTTTTTTATACATATTGATACTATGGTTTTGTATATCTATATTGGGGCTTGACACTTATATATTTCATATTGAAGGGGTCTATAGGGCTGCAGTTATATGTAATATGATTGTGAGTGCAGGGGACCACATGGCTTATTTCAAACCGCTTCCCATGCGGTTAGGCAGACTGTTGATGCGACATCCATGATGGGCGGGGCCTATTTCGCGCGCTCAGACGCACAGTTTTCTCTCACTAAGAAGGCAGCAGGCATTAGCTCCGGTGGGGCCTAAAGTTGTTTGTCTTGTAAGGTGTATCCAGTCCACGGATCATCCATTACCTGTGGGATATTCTCCTTCCCAACAGGAAGTTGCAAGAGGATCACCCGCAGCAGAGCTGCTATATAGCTCCTCCCCTAACTGCCATATCCAGTCATTCTCTTGCAACTCTCAACAAGCATGGAGGTAGTAAGAGAGAAGTGGTGTAACGTAGTTGTTTTTTTACTTCAATCAAAAGTTTGTTATTTTAAATGGTACTGGAGTTGTACTATTTTGTCCCAGGCAGAAAATAGAAGAAGAATCTGCCTGTGATTTCTATGATCTTAGCAGGTTGTAACTAAGATCCATTGCTGTTCTCACACATGTCTGAAGAGAGAGGTATCTTCAGCGGGGGAATGGCGTGCAGGTTATCCTGCTATGAGGTATGTGCAGTTAAGATTTTTGTAGAAGATGTGAATGCTAGAAAATGCTGCTGATACCAGATTTATGTAAGGTAAGCCTGAATACAGTGATTTAATAGCGACTGGTATCATGCTTACTTTCTGAGGTAATACTCTTATAGATTTGCAATATAAAACGTTTGCTGGCATGTTTAAACGTTTTTATATATACTTTGGTGATAAAACTTTATTGGGGCGGGGGGAGGAGCTGACCATCATGGAAGCAAGACGTCTGCTTTAGGAGCTCCAGCTCCATATAATAATTTTATAGGTTCTTTCACCTATCTTTATACTTTTCTTGCCTATTCCAGAGAATGACATGATATAGCATCATTTTATTGATTTTTGAGACCTATAAAGGGACAGCTACCCTATCTGACTTGCCCTAGACTTGGCGCTTTATACTTGCCTACGATAACTACAGCATGTGTGTAGACATGGCCGCATCTATCCTAAATCTGCTTACTAAATGGCTAGATAATTGCAAAGAGACACTTCTGAGCGCAATAGCTGAAGCTTTCAATTCCTCCGCTACACACAATGCCCCTCTGGAGGACCAAGCAGCTTGTGAATGGCGGTGTGACACTGCAGAGAGAGAAACGGAGCATTGGCAGCCGCCATCTTTATTTAAGAGATTGGAACCCTCTGCACCGCATGGTGACATGAAAGAATGTAAGGATAACTCCATACCAGATTTTGACAAAGGTCTGACCGTAAATGGTAAGCAACTACCCCCGCTCTGGGTGGGGATAATTTCAAAGGTAGCAACACAGATAACGCCGCTTCAATATATGGGAGGTTATACAAGGCCGAATGTACCATTTGCAGCCATCTTCCGTCAGATACTATACCGGAACCCCCCCCTGGATACACGCACTGTCTAGTGGTTTGGAGCGTTATCTTTCACCCGTCTCTGACAGAAGAGGAGTAGGTTAATTGTGCTTTGTATAAAGGAGCCTACTTCATGGCTTTCCGGTCAGGTTGTATACGATTTGAACTGTTTCCTGCTCCCAATATTATGTCTCCCTGACCGATATGAAAGCTTTAGGCTGCATGTTGTAAAACTGCAGTTTCCTTTCTACTAACTTAGAAGCTTCGCAGTTTTGAAATAAAGTTAACGTATCAGCATGAAAGCTGTTGTACCCATATAATATATCATCGCTGCTGAATGTAGAACTGTAAGGATTATGGACTCTTCATATAACATGTTATTTAGCAGTCACTACTAGATGCCTCAATTACCATTTAATACGAAACACTTGCCTCATATTAGACTGTTCCTAGATGATGGCGCACTATGCAGGATATGGGGCATCTGCCATGGATACCTGTCTACAACTCTCACCACTTACAGGGAGTGCAGAATTATTAGGCAAGTTGTATTTTTGAGGATTAATTTTATTATTGAACAACAACCATGTTCTCAATGAACCCAAAAAACTCATTAATATAAAAGCTGAATATTTTTGGAAGTAGTTTTTAGTTTGTTTTTAGTTTTAGCTATTATAGGGGGATATCTGTGTGTGCAGGTGACTATTACTGTGCATAATTATTAGGCAACTTAACAAAAAACAAATATATACCCATTTCAATTATTTATTTTTACCAGTGAAACCAATATAACATCTCAACATTCACAAATATACATTTCTGACATTCAAAAACAAAAGAAAAACAAATCAGTGACCAATATAGCCACCTTTCTTTGCAAGGACACTCAAAAGCCTGCCATCCATGGATTCTGTCAGTGTTTTGATCTGTTCACCATCAACATTGCGTGCAGCAGCAACCACAGCCTCCCAGACACTGTTCAGAGAGGTGTACTGTTTTCCCTCCTTGTAAATCTCACATTTGATGATGGACCACAGGTTCTCAATGGGGTTCAGATCAGGTGAACAAGGAGGCCATGTCATTAGATTTTCTTCTTTTATACCCTTTCTTGCCAGCCACGCTGTGGAGTACTTGGACGCGTGTGATGGAGCATTGTCCTGCATGAAAATCATGTTTTTCTTGAAGGATGCAGACTTCTTCCTGTACCACTGCTTGAAGAAGGTGTCTTCCAGAAACTGGCAGTAGGACTGGGAGTTGAGCTTGACTCCATCCTCAACCCGAAAAGGCCCTACAAGCTCATCTTTGATGATACCAGCCCAAACCAGTACTCCACCTCCACCTTGCTGGCGTCTGAGTCGGACTGGAGTTCTCTGCCCTTTACCAATCCAGCCACGGGCCCATCCATCTGGCCCATCAAGACTCGCTCTCATTTCATCAGTCCATAAAACCTTAGAAAAATCAGTCTTGAGATATTTCTTGGCCCAGTCTTGACGTTTCAGCTTGTGTGTCTTGTTCAGTGGTGGTCGTCTTTCAGCCTTTCTTACCTTGGCCATGTCTCTGAGTATTGCACACCTTGTGCTTTTGGGCACTCCAGTGATGTTGCAGCTCTGAAATATGGCCAAACTGGTGGCAAGTGGCATCTTGGCAGCTGCACGCTTGACTTTTCTCAGTTCATGGGCAGTTATTTTGCGCCTTGGTTTTTCCACACGCTTCTTGCGACCCTGTTGACTATTTTGAATGAAACGCTTGATTGTTCGATGATCACGCTTCAGAAGCTATGCAATTTTAAGAGTGCTGCATCCCTCTGCAAGATATCTCACTATTTTTGACTTTTCTGAGCCTGTCAAGTCCTTCTTTTGACCCATTTTGCCAAAGGAAAGGAAGTTGCCTAATAATTATGCACACCTGATATAGGGTGTTGATGTCATTAGACCACGCCCCTTCTCATTACAGAGATGCACATCACCTAATATGCTTAATTGGTAGTAGGCTTTCGAGCCTATACAGCTTGGAGTAAGACAACATTCATAAAGAGGATGATGTGGTCAAAATACTCATTTGCCTAATAATTCTGCACTCCCTGTATGATGGAGCTGGTATAGACTTGACGAACTCTGTGGTTTATGATGACCTGAATGACGTATATATGATTCATCTAGTTCTATATAGAATAATAGTGCAGACTGTATTTAACTAGTGTTGTGCTTGTTAGAACTGCTCAGTTTACCTGATAATACAGGATACAAATAACTGCACACATTACCTAATAAGATGTTACATATCACTGCATATATACTAATGTACTTTGCTTTTAACATATTACCCTCTTACATGGTATAAATATCCTCTTTGACGCAACCTGCGTTAATATATTGTTTACTACGTATGTAAGTTTGTGTATTGCATCCCACAGGAGGTTTCAATGGTAACTCTATTTTAGGTTGCAGCTGTTAGTGTAACTTAACATGATAATATGGTTAACACAATATAATATAATTACTCTTGTTTGCTGGTTTGTTTGAGTACAGTATGCGTGGCCAGAGACCTAGTTTGAAGTTACAGTATTTTGTTCCTACACAGTGTATTGGTAGTCCCCGGTACGTTGCTTTTTCCATAATGTTAATAACCAATTACCTGGGTATAGGGCCCATACCCAGGAGATAAGAACGGAGGCTAACACTGTTTCTTAGCTAGTTGGTTTACAATAATCTGATACCCTCTGCTGCATACTTAACACTGAGAGTTTTTCCCAAAAGTGAGGTAATCTACTTGGTGACAAAGGGCAGTGTGTTTCATTAGAGGGGCATACAAGATCAGTCATAGTTGGACTCCTGCTGCAGACCTCACTTAATGGTATGTGATACTAAGCTTTATAATCTAAGCTACCTCCTATTCCCATGGTTTTTGAAACTTCCAATATCTGAATATGTATGGTCTATTTTCAAGTGTTGTCTACTCTCCCTTGCTATAGCCTAAATGTGAGGTTTACTTATGTATTACCTTGTCCTCCATTTTCATTTGTATAGTTTAATACAGACACTGTGATGCGGATATGTGATAAGCCTTCTGTTACATGACAAACTTTGTTTCTCCCACTGTATTATCTACTAGTTAAATTCGAAGAGTGAACTAATTCCCCAGCGTTATTGATATCTCCCCTCATCTTTTCCCACTCTTGAGAGAGAGTGGGTCATACCCCATATCCCCTGTCCAGCTCCGTCCAGTGGTGACGTCAACCCCTGAGGGGAGATGTCATAGTTGGTTCTATGTTATCTCTCTACCAGCCCAAGAACTCCTCCTGCGATATAATAAACTCTATGCTTTTGCTCTACTTTTCTACACCCTGGAGTTGACTTGGCTCTATACCATAAACATTGCCCCAGAAATATTATATACCTGATAGTTATAGGTTTAGAGATATTGAAGCTCTGGCTCCCCCCCCCCCCTCCCGGGGGTAGTTTACAAAGTAAACAAAGGAACGTAGATTCCCTCGCAATTTCCCATATTATTCTTTATTCATCTGTTGCAGCATAGCGGCTAAGGCTATCCCCCACCCTTTATCACCTTCTATGACATAATAGACCTAGATAATGCTACTCGTAAGTTTTCTATATTCCCCATACTCCTCTCTACTTGACCGTGAGTCACAGCCTACTGATTTGGGAAACAATGTCATAGGTATAAAAGAGGTTATTATTTCCATACACAGGACCTGTTTATATATTTTCAACCGCATGAGTTTATCTGGTAAAATGTCCTTCCTATGTCTGTTACTACTTTGTTTAATACTCATACTATTGTCGAGACATATGCTTATGTCTGTTGCTGTCCTGTAAGCTTGTTTATGTTCACAGCTTTATGACCTCAATAAAAATAAAGTTTAAAAAAAAAAAAAAAAAAAAAAACTTTATTGGGGCCTAGTTTTTTTCCACATGGCTGGCTTTAATTTGCCTAGAAACACTTTCCTGAGGCTTTCCACTGTGTTACTATGAGTGGGAGGGGCCTAATTTAGCGCTTTTTTGCGCAGTAACTTTTACAGACTGAGACATCCAGCTTCCTCCAGAAGTCCCCTGAATGCTATAGGACCTCTCTCAAGGGCTCTTAGGCTTTCCAAAATCGTTTGTTGTCGAAGGTAGGCCCACAGCAAGGCTGTGGCAGTTTGGTGTGCTGTTAAAAAAAAGTCTATCGTTTTTTTTATTCGTTTTTTGAACTAAGGGGTTAATCATCCATTTGCAAGTGGGTGCAATGCTCTGTTAGCTTATTATACACACTGTAAAAATTTTGTTTGATTTACTGCTTTTTTTCACTGTTTTTCAAATTCTGACAAAAATTGTTTCTCTTAAAGGCACAGTACCGTTTTTATTTCTTTCATGTAATTAGCAAGAGTCCATGAGTTAGTGACGTATGGGATATACATTCCTACCAGGAGGGGCAAAGTTTCCCAAACCTCAAAATGCCTATAAATACACCCCTCACCACACCCACAAATCAGTTTTACAAACTTTGCCTCCCGTGGAGGTGGTGAAGTAAGTTTGTGCTAGATTCTACGTTGATATGCGCTTCGCAACAGGCTGGAGCCCGGTTTTCCTCTCAGTGTGCAGTGAATGTCAGAGGGATGTGAAGAGAGTATTGCCTATTTGAATTCAATGGTCTCCTTCTACGGGATCTATTTCATAGGTTCTCTGTTATCGGTCGTAGAGATTCATCTCTTACCTCCCTTTTCAGATCGACGATATACTCTTACATACCATTACCTCTACTGATTCTCGTTTCAGTACTGGTTTGGCTTTCTACTACATGTAGATGAGTGTCCTGGGGTAAGTAAGTCTTATTTTTTGTGACACTCTAAGCTATGGTTGGGCACTTTTATATAAAGTTCTAAATATATGTGTTTAAACATTTATTTGCCTTGATTCAGGATGATCAATATTCCTTATTTCAGACGGTCAGTTTCATTATTTGGGATAATGCATATGAATAAAACATTTTTCTTACCTTAAAATTGTCTTTTTTCCCTGTGGGCTGTTAGGCTCGCGGGGGCTGAAAATGCTTCATTTTATTGCGTCATTCTTGGCGCGGACTTTTTTGGCGCTAAAAATTTCTTTGTCATTTCCGGCGTCATACTTGTCGACGGAAGTTGTTCGTGTTTGCGTAATTTTTTTTTACGTTTTGCGCCAAAAATGTCGGTGTCACCGGATGTGGTGTCATTCTTGGCGCCAAAAGCATTTAGGCGCCAATAATGTGGGCGGCTTTTTTGGCGCTAAAAAATGTGGGCGTCATTTTTGTCTCCACCTTTTCTCACATTATTTAAGTCTCATTTTTCATTTGCTTCTGGTTGCTAGAGGCTTGTTCATTGGCATTTTTTCCCATTCCTGCAACTGCCTTTTAAGGAATTTGATAGATTTTGCTTTATATGTTGTTTTTTCTCTTACATATTGCAAGATGTCTCAGATTGACCCTGGATCAGAAGCTACTTCTGGAAAAACGCTGCCCGATGCTGGTTCTACCAAAGTTAAGTGTATTTGCTGTAAACTTGTGGTAACTGTCCCTCCGGCTGTAGTTTGTGATGAATGTCATGATAAGCTTGCTAATGCAGATAGTATTTCCATTAGTAATATTCCATTACCTGTTGCTGTTCCATCAACATCTAATACTCAGGATGTTCCTGTTAATATAAGAGATTTTGTTTCTAAATATATTAGGAAGGCTATGTCTGTTATTCCTCCTTCCAGTAAACGTAAAAGGTCTTTTAAAACTTCACATTTTTCAGATGAATTTTTAAATTAACATCATCATTCTAATTTGTCTGTTTCTGATGATGATTTTTCTGCTTCAGAGGATTCTGTCTCAGATATTGTCACTGATAAATTTATTTAAAATGGAATTTATTCGTTCTTTACTTAAAGAAGTTTTAATCGCATTAGAGATGGAGGAATCTAGTCCTCTTGATACTAAATCCACTAAGCGTATAAATTCGTTTTTTAAACCTCCTACAGTTATTCTGGAAGTTTTTCCTGTCCCTGATTACTATTTCTGAAGTAATTTCTAGGGAATGGAATAATCTGGGTAATTCATTTACTCCTTCTAAAAGGTTTAAGAAATTGTATCCTGTGCCATCTGACAGATTAGAGTTTTGGGACAAAATCCCTAAAGTTGATGGGGCTATCTCTACTCTCGCTAAACGTACTACTATTCCTACGGCAGATAGTACTTCCTTTAAGGATCCTTTAGATAGGAAGATTGAATCCTTTCTAAGGAAAGCCTATTTATGTTCAGGTAATCTTCTTAGGCCTGCTATTTCTTTGGCTGATGTTGCGGCAGCTTCCACTTTTTGGTTGGAGGCTTTGGCACAACAAGTGTCAGATCATAATACTCATAGCATTGTTAAACTTCTTCAACATGCTAATAACTTTATTTGTGATGCCATCTTTGATATCATTAGAGTTGATGTCAGGTATATGTCTTTAGCTATTTTAGCTAGAAGAGCTTTGTGGCTTAAAACTTGGAATGCAGATATGTCTTCTAAGTCAACTTTGCTTTCCCTTTCTTTTCAAGGTAATAAATTGTTTGGTTCTCAGTTGGATTCTATTTTTTCAACTGTTACTGGGGGGAAAGGAACTTTTTTACCTCAGGATAAAAAATTTAAAGGTAAATATAGGGCTGCTAATCGTTTTCGTTCCTTTCATCAGAATAAGGAACAGAAGCCTGATCCTTCCCCTAAAGGAACGGTTTCTGTTTGGAAACCATCTCTAGTCTGGAATAAATCCAAGCCTTTCAGAAAGCCAAAGCCAGCTCCCAAGTCCACATGAAGGTGCGGCCCTCATTCCAGCACAGCTGGTAGGGGGCAGATTACGATTTTTCAAAGAAATTTGGATCAATTCGATTCAGTCTTTGGATTCAGAACATTGTTTCACAAGGGTACAGAATAGGTTTCAAGGTAAGGCCTCCTGCAAGAAGATTTTTTCTTTCTCGCATTCCAATAAACCCAGTGAAGGCTCAAGCATTTCTGAAATGTGTTTCAGATCTAGAGTTGGCTGGAGTAATTGTGCCTGTTCCAGTTCTGGAACAGGGTCGGGGGTTATACTCCAATCTATTCATTGTACCAAAGAAGGAGAATTCCTTCAGACCAGTTCTGGATTTAAAAATATTGAATCGTTATGTAAGGATACCAACATTCAAAATGGTAACTATAAGGACTATTCTGCCTTTTGTTCAGCAAGGGCATTATATGTCCACAATAGATTTACAGGATGCATATCTGCATATTCCGATTCATCCAGATCACTTTCAGTTTCTGAGATTCTCTTTTCTAGACAAGCATTACCAGTTTGTGGCTCTGCCGTTCAGCCTAGCAACAGCTCCAAGGATTTTTTCAAAGGTACTCGGTGCCCTTCTATCTGTAATCAGAGAGCAGGGTATTGTGGTATTTCCTTATTTGGACGATATCTTGGTACTTGCTCAGTCTTCGCGTTTAGCAGAATTTCATACGAATCGACTTGTGTCATTTCTTCAAGAACATGGTTGGAGGATCAATTTACCAAAGAGTTCATTGATTCCTCAGACAAGGGTTACCTTTTTAGGTTTCCAAATAGATTCAGTGTCCATGACTTTGTCTCTGACGGACAAGAGACGTCTGAAATTGGTTTCAGCTTGTCGAAACCTTCAGTCTCAATCATTCCCTTCGGTAGCCTTATGCATGGAAATTCTAGGTCTTATGACTGCTGCATCGGACGCGATCCCCTTTGCTCGTTTTCACATGCGACCTCTTCAGCTTTGTATGCTGAACCAGTAGTGCAGGGATTATACAAAGATATCACAGTTAATATCTTTAAATCCGATTGTACGACACTCTCTAACGTGGTGGACAGATCACCATCGTTTAGTTCAAGGGGCTTCTTTTGTTTTTCCAACCTGGACTGTGATCTCAACAGATGCGAGTCTGACAGGTTGGGGAGCGGTATGGAGGTCTCTGACAGCGCAGGGGGTTTGGGAATCTCAGGAGGCGAGATTACCAATCAATATTTTGGAACTCCGTGCGATTTTCAGAGCTCTTCAGTCGTGGCCTCTTCTAAAGAGAGAGTCGTTCATTTGTTTTCAGACGGACAATGTCACAACCGTGGCATATGTCAATCATCAAGGAGGGACTCACAGTCCTCTGGCTATGAAAGAAGTATCTCGGATACTTGTATAGGCGGAATCCAGCTCCTGTCTAATTTCTGCGGTTCACATCCCAGGTATAGACAATTGGGAAGCGGATTATCTCAGTCGCCAGACGTTACATCCGGGCGAATGGTCTCTTCACCCAGAGGTATTTCTTCAGATTATTCAAATCTGGGGTCTTCCAGAAATAGATCTGATGGCCTCTCATCTAAACAAGAAACTTCCCAGGTATCTGTCCATATCCAGGGATCCTCAGGCGGAGGCAGTGGATGCATTGTCACTTCCTTGGAAGTATCATCCTGCCTATATCTTTCCGCCTCTAGTTGTTCTTCCAAGAGTGATCTCAAAGATTCTAAAAGAGCGTTCGTTTGTTCTGCTGGTAGCTCGAGCATGGCCTCACAGGTTTTGGTATGCAGATCTGGATGGCTACTTGCCAACCTTGGACTCTTCCATTAAGACCAGACCTTCTATCTCAAGGTCCTTTTTTCCATCAGGATCTCAAATCACTAAATTTGAAGGTATGGAGATTGAACGCTTGATTCTCAGTCATATAGGTTTCTCTGACTCCGTAATTAATACTATGTTACAGGCTCGGAAATCTGTGTCTAGGAAGATATATTATAGAGTCTGGAAGACTTACATTTCTTGGTGCTCTTCTCATCAATTTTCCTGGCATTCTTTTAGAATTCCTAGAATTTTACAATTTCTTCAGGATGGTCTGGATAAAGGTTTGTCTGCAAGTTCTTTGAAAGGACAAATTTCTGCTCTTTCTGTGCTGTTTCACAGAAAGATTGCTAATCTTCCTGATATTCATTGTTTTGTACAGGCTTTGGTTCGTATAAAACCTGTCATTAAATCAATCTCTCCTCCTTGGAGTTTGAATTTGGTTCTGGGGGCTTTACAAGCTCCTCCATTTGAACCTATGCATTCTTTGGATATTAAATTACTTTCTTGGGAAGTGTTGTTCCTTTTGGCCATCTCTTCTGCTAGAAGAGTTTCAGAGTTATCTGCTCTTTCTTATGAATCTCCTTTTCTGATTTTTCATCAGGATAAGGCGGTGTTGCGGACTTCATTTAAATTTTTACCTAAAGTTGTGAATTCTAACAACATTAGTAGAGAAATTGTGGTTGCTTCATTGTGTCCTAATCCTAAGAATTCTAAGGAAAGATCGCTGCATTCTTTGGATGTAGTTAGAGCTTTGAAATATTATGTTGAAGCTACTAAGTCTTTCCGAAAGACTTCTAGTCTATTTGTTATCTTTTCCGGTTCCAGGAAAGGTCAGAAGGCCTCTGCCATTTCTTTGGCGTCTTGGTTAAAATCTTTGATTCATCATGCTTATGTCGAGTCGGGTAAAACTCCGCCTCAAAGGATTACAGCTCATTCTACTAGGTCAGTTTCTACTTCCTGGGCGTTTAGGAATGAAGCTTCGGTTGATCAGATTTGCAAAGCAGCAACTTGGTCTTCTTTGCATACTTTTACTAAATTCTACCATTTTGATGTGTTTTCTTCTTCTGAAGCAGTTTTTGGTAGAAAAGTACTTCAGGCAGCTGTTTCAGTTTGATTCTTCTGCTTATAATTTCAGTTTTTTTTCATTATAAGATTAAAACTTTATTTCTCTTGTTAAGTGTATCCAGTCCACAGATCATCCATTACTTATGGAATATATTCTCCTTCCCAACAGGAAGTTGCAAGAGTCCACCCACAGCAAAGCTGCTATATAGCTCCTCCCCTAACTGCCATATTCAGTCATTCTCTTGCAAGCCTCAACATAGATAGGAGGTCGTGAGAGTCTGTGGTGATTTATACTTAGTTTATTCTTCAATCAAAAGTTTGTTATTTTTAAATGGCACCGGAGTGTGCTGTTTATCTCAGGCAGTATTTGGAAGAAGAATCTGCCTGCGTTTTTCTATGATCTTAGCAGATGTAACTGAGATCCATTTGCTGTTCTCACACATTCTGAGGAGTGAGGTACTTCAGAGGGGGAATGGCGTGCAGGTTTTCCTGCAGATAAGGTATGTGCAGTAAAATATTTTTCTAGGAATGGAATTGACTAAGAAAATACTGCTGATACCGAAGTAATGTAAGTAAAGCCTTAAATGCAGCGATAGCGACTGGTATCAGGCTTATTAATAGAGATACATACTCTTATAAAAATGTGTTTTAAAACGTTTGCTGGCATGTTTAATCGTTTTTTAACATATGTTTGGTGATAAAACTTATTGGGGCCTAAGTTTTTTTCCACATGGCTGGCTTAAATTTTGCATAGAAACAGTTAACTGAAGCTTCCCACTGTTGTAATATGAGTGGGCGGGGCCTAATTTAGCGCTTTTTTGCGCAGTTGAAATTACAAAATGAATTATCCAGATTCCCTCAGCAGTCCCATGAATACTACAGGACATTTCTAAAGGGCTAAAAAGACTTCCAAAATCGTTTTTAGGGAAGGTAATCCACAGCTCTGCTGTGGCAGTTTTGTTGTGTCTGTTTTTAAAAAAACGTCTGTCGTTTTTTTTATCTGTTTTTTGCATTAAGGGGTTAATCATCCATTTGCAAGTGGGTGCAATGCTCTGTTACCTTATTACATGTACTGTAAAAATTTCGTTTGTTTTACTGCCTTTTTTCACTGTTTTTCAAATTTTGACAATTTGTTTCTCTTAAAGGCACAGTAACGTTTTATATATTTGCTTGTTAACTTGATTTAAAGTGTTTTCCAAGCTTATTAGTCTCATTATTAGTCTGTTCTAACATGTCTGACATAGAGGAAGCTCTGTGTTCATTATGTTTTAAGGCCATGGTGGAACCCCATCTTAGAATGTGTACCAGATGTACTGATTTCATGTTAAACAATAAAGATCATTTTTTGTCTTTAAAAACATTATCACCAGAGGATTCTGTCGTTGGGGTAGTTATGCCGACTAACTCTCGTTTCAGACCTTTTGACTCCCACTTTAGGGACTCACGCTCAAATGGCGCCAAGTACATCAAGGGCACCCATAGCGTTTATTTTACTAGGGGATTCTGTCGAGTGGAAAGTTATGCATTAGTCTGTGGGTGTTTTTTTTTTTTTTTTGACTCAGGGAAGATGATTTAACCTGATTCTTATATTTCTACATTTAAAATTTATGCTTGAGAACCTCCACTTGTTGCTCAGGGAGGCTTTGGCTGCTCTGAATGAATGTGTACAATCGCAGGGTCAGAGAAATTGTGTAGACTGGATAAATAATATGCAGTGCCGGTGTGTACTGATGTTTTTCCAATACCTAAAGAGGTTTACTAAAAATTTTTTTAATAAGGAATAGGATAGACCAGGTGTGCCGTTCTCTTCCCCTCCTATTTTTTAGAAGAATGTTTTCTAATAGTTACCACCACGGGACTTCTGGCAGACAGTTCCTAAGGTGGAGAGAAGAGTTTCTACTCTAGCTAAGCGTACCACTACCTCTGGCGAGGACAGTTGTGCTTTTTAGATCCAATGGATAAAAAATGTTTATTCAACAGGGTTTTATCCTGCAGCCCCTTGCATACATTGCTTCTGTCACTGCTGCTGCGGCGTTCTGGGTTGAGTCTCTTGATGAGGCTTTACAGTTAGCGACTCCATTGGATGAATATATTTGACAAGCTTATGCTAGCCAATTCCTTTGTTTTCTGATGCCTTTGTTCATTTGACTAGACTAACGGCTAAGAATTCTGTTTTTTACTATACTGGCGCGCAGAGCGCTATGGCTTATATCATGGTCAGCTGTCGTGACTTTAATAAATAAGCTACTTAACTTCCCTTCAAGGGGCAGACCCTATTCGGGCCTGGTTTGAAGGAGATTATTGCTTATATCACTGGAGGAAAAGGTCATGCCCTTCCTCAGGATAGGAATCAAGGGCCAAAAAAGGTCTAATTTTCGTGCCTTTTAAAACTTCAGGGCAGGTGTGGCATCCACTTCCTCTAAGGCAAAACAAGAGGGAATTTTTGCTCAGTCCAAGGCGGTCTGGAGACAATTGGACCTGGAACAAAGATAAGCAGGCCAAGGAGCCTGCTGCTGCCTCTAAGGCAGCATGAAGGAACGGACCCCTATCCGGTAACGGATCCTATAGGTGGCAGACTTTCATTCTTTGCCCGGGCGTGGGCAAGAGATGCCCAGGATCCCTAGGGATTGGAATTTATATCCCAGAGATATCTTCTGGATTTCAAAGATTCCCCCCCCAAAAAAGGGGAGATTTCGCCTTCACAATTATCTGCAAACCAGATAAAGAAGGAGGCATTCTTACATTGTTGTGTACGAGATCCATCCAGTTCCAAGAGAGGAACAGGGACAGAGTTTTTACTCAAATCTGTTTGTGGTTCCCAAGGTGAGGGAACCTTCAGACCTATTTTGGATCTAAAGATCTTAAACAAATTCCTCAGAATTCCGTCATTTAAGATGGAAACTATTCGTACCATCTTAACTATGATCCAGGAGAGTCAATAGAGGACTACAATGGATTTGAAAGATGCTTATCCTCACATTGTGATGCTTAAAGATCACCTTCGTTTTTCAGGTTTGCCTTTCTAGACAGGCATTACCAGTTTGTAGCTCTTTCCTTTGGGATATCTACAGCCCCAAGAATCTTAATGGAGGTTGTGGGGTCGCTTTGGCGGTCCTTAGGCCGCGGGGCATAGAAGTGGCCCCTTAGTTAGACGACATCCTGATACAGGCGTCAAACATCCAAATTGCCAAGTCTCATACGGACGTAGTACTGGCATTTCTGAGATCACATGGGTGGAAAGTGAACAAGGAAAGAGTTCTCTATCCCCAATCTCAAGGGTTTCCCTCCTAGGGACTCTGATAGATTCTGTAGAAATGAAAATTTACCTGACGGAGTCCATGTTTTCAAAGTTTCTAAATTTCTGCCTTGTTTTTCATCCCATCCGCGCCCTTCGGTGGCTCAGTACATGAATGAAATCGGCTTAATAGGTAGCGGCAAGGGACATAGTACCGTTTGCACGTCTACATTTCAGACCGCTGCATACTCAGTCGGACAATATACATGACTGTGGCTTACATCAGCCATCAAGGGGGAACAGAAGTTCCCTAGTGATGTTAGAAGTCTTACAATAATTCACTGGACAGAGACTCACTCTTGTCTATCAGCTATCCATATCCCAGGTGTTGAGAACTGGGAGGTGGATTTTCTAAGTCGTCAGACTTTTCTTCCGGGGGAGTGGGATTTCCTCCGGAGGTCAAGACCAAGCAGGAGAGGGCTTTGGTGTTTTTGACAGCGCCTGCGTAGCCACGCAGGACCTGGTATGCAGATCTGGTGGACATGTCATCCTTTCTATCACGGTCTCTGCTTCTGAGACAGGTCCCTCTACCTCAGGGTCCTTTCAACCATCTAAATAGAATCAATCTGAGATGGACTGCCTGGAGACTGAACGCTTGATGTTATCAAAGCATGGCTTCTCCGAGTCAGTCATTGATACCTTAAATACAGACATGAAAGCCTGTCTCTAGGAAAATTGAACATAGATATGGTGTAAATATCTGATTGTTATGAATCCAAGGGTTACTCATGGAGTAAAGCCTGGATTCCCAGGATATTATCTTTTCTCCAAGATGTTTTTGAGAAAAGGGTTGTCAGCTAATTCCTTAAAAGGGACAGATTTTTACTCTGTCTATTTTTTTGCACCAGCGTCTGGCAGGTATTCTAGACGTTCAGGCATTTGGTCAGGCTTTGGTTAGATCCAAGCCTGTGTTTAAAACTGTTGCTCCACCATGGAGCTTAAACCTGGTTCTTAAGGCTCTTCAAGAAGTTCCGTTTGAACCTTTTTTGTTCCATAGATATCAATCTTTATCTTGGAAAGTTCCTTTTGGGTAGCTATTTCCTCGACTCGTAGAGTCTCCAAGTTATCTGTGTTACAATGTGATTCTCCTTATCTGGTCCTTCGTACGGATAAGGTAGTCCTGCGTACCAACCTGGGTTTTTTCCTAAGGTGGTATCTAACAAGAACATCACTCAAGAGATAGTTGTTCCATGCTTGTATCCTAATCCTTCCTCAAAGAAGGAACGTTTATTACACAATATTGGACGTGGTTTGTGCTTTAAAGTTTTACTTACAAGTTACTACAGTTTTCATCAAACGTTCACCTTGTTTGTTGTCTATTCTGGACAGAGGAGAGGTCAAAAGACTTCAGCAGCCTCTCTGTCTTTTTGTTAAAAAGCATAATTCATTTAGCTTATGAGACTGCTGGACAGCAGCCTCCTGAAGGGATTGCAGCTCATTCTACTAGAGCTGTGGTTTTCACTTGGGCCTTTTTTAAATGTGGCTTCTGTTGAACAGATTTACAAGACGGAGTCTTGGTCTGCGCTTCATACTTTTTCAAATTTAACAAATTTGATACCTTGCTTCTTCGGAGGCTATTTTTGGGGGAGAGGTTTTTTTTTTTTTGGTTTTTTTTTACAGGCAGTGGTAACTTCCGTTTAAGTACCTGCCTTGTCCCTCCCATCATCCGTGTACTTTAGCTTTGGTATTGGTATTCCATAAGTAATGGATGATCCGTGGACTGGATACACTTAACAAGAGAAAACATAATTTATGCTTACCTGATAAATGTATTTCTCTTGTAGTGTATCCAGTCCACGGCCCGCCCTGTCACTTTAAGGCAGGTAATTTTTTCATTTGAACTACAGTCACCACTGCACCCTATGGTTTTTCCTTTCTCTGCATGTGTTCGGTCGAATTACTGAATATGGCAGTTAGGGGAGGAGCTATATAGCAGCTTTGCTGTGGGTGGACTCTTGCAACTTCCTGTTGGGAAGGAGAATATATTCCATAAGTAATGGATGATCCGTGGACTGGATACACTACAAGAGAAATAAATTTATCAGGTAAGCATAAATTATGTTTTTGGGGTGTGGATTATTTTTTCAGCGGAATTGGCTGTCTTTATTTTATCCCTCCCTCTCTAGTGACTCTTGCGTGGAAGTTCCACATCTTGGGTATTTATTATCCCATACGTCACTAGCTCATGGACTCTTGCTAATTACATGAAAGAAAACATAATTTATGTAAGAACTTACCTGATAAATTCATTTCTTTCATATTAGCAAGAGTCCATGAGGCCCTCCCTTTTTTGTGGTGGTTATGATTTTTTTGTATAAAGCACAATTATTCCAATTCCTTATTTTTTATGCTTTCTCACTTTTTTCTTATCACCCCACTTCTTGGCTATTTGTTAAACTGACTTGTGGGTGTGGTGAGGGGTGTATTTATAGGCATTTTGAGGTTTGGGAAACTTTGCCCCTCCTGGTAGGAATGTATATCCCATACGTCACTAGCTCATGGACTCTTGCTAATATGAAAGAAATTAATTTATCAGGTAAGTTCGTACATAAATTATGTTTTTTTGCTTGTTAACTTGATTTAAAGTGTTTTCCAAGCTTGCTGGTCTCATTGCTAGTCTGTTTAAACATGTCTGACATAGAGGAAACACCTTGTTCATTATGTTTAGAATCCATGGTGGAACCCCCTCTTAGAATGTGTACCAAATGTACAGATTTCACTTTAAGTAATAAAGATCATATTCTGTCTTTAAAAAATTATCACCAGAGGAATCTGACGAGGGGGAAGTTATGCCGACTAACTCTCCCCACGTGTCAGACCCTTTGACTCCCGCTCAAGGGACTCACGCTCTAATGGTGCCAAGCACATCTAGTGCGCCCATAGCGTTTACTTTACAAGACATGGCGGTCATGGATAATACCCTGTCAGCTGTATTATCCAGACTACCTGGGTTTAGAGGAAAGCGAGACAGCTCTGGAGTTAGAAGAAATACAGAGCATACTGCCGCTTTAAGAGCTATGTCTGATACTCCCTCACAATATACAGAAGCTGAGGAAGGAGAGCTTCTTTCTGTGGGTGATGTTTCTGACTCAGGGAAAAAGATTCAACCTGATTCTGATATGTCTACATTTAAATTTAAGCTTGAACACCTCTGCGTGTTGCTCAGGGAGGTTTTAGCTGCTCTGAATGACTGTGATACAATTGCAGTGCCAGACAAATTGTGTAGATTGGACAAATACTATGCAGTACCGGTGTGCACTGATGCTTTTCCAATACCTAAAAGGTTTACAGAAATTATTACTAAGGAATGGGATAGACCAGGTGTGCCGTTCTCTCCCCCTCCTATTTTTAAGAAAATGTTTCCAATAGACGCCACCACACGGGACTTATGGCAGACAGTCCCTAAGGTGGAGGGAGCAGTTTCTACCCTAGCTAAGCGTACTACTATCCCTGTCGAGGACAGTTGTGCTGTCTCAGATCAAATGGATAAAAAGTTAGAGGGTTACCTTAAGAAAATGTTTATTCAACAAGGTTTTATTCTACAGCCCCTTGCATGCATTGCCCCAGTCACTGCTGCTGCGGCTTTCTGGTTTGAGTCTCTGGAAGAGTCTTTACAGGTAGAGACCCCATTGGATGACATACTTGACAAGCTTAGAGCACTTAAGCTAGCCAATTCTTTTGTTTCTGATGCCATTGTTCATCTGACTAAACTAACGACTAAGAATTCTGGTTTTGCTATTCAAGCACGTAGGGCGCTATGGCTTAAATCATGGTCAGCTGACGTTACTTCAAAGTCTAAGCTGCTTAACATTCCCTTCAAGGGGCAAACCCTATTCGGGCCTGGTTTGAAGGAGATCATTTCTGATATCACTGGAGGAAAAGGTCATGCCCTTCCTCAGGATAGGTCCAAATCAAGGGCCAAACAGACTAATTTTCGTGCCTTTCGAAACTTCAAGGTGAGTACAGCATCAACTTCCTCTAATGCAAAACAAGAGGGAACTTTTGCCCAGTCCAAGTCGGTCTGGAGACCTAACCAGACCTGGAACAAAGGTAAGCAGGCCAAAAAGCCTGCTGCTGCCCCTAAGTCAGCATGAAGTATCAGCCCCCTATCCGGTAACGGATCTAGTAGGGGGCCGACTTTCGCTCTTCGCCCAGGCTTGGGCAAGAGATGTCCAGGATCCCTGGGCGTTGGAAATTGTATCCCAGGGATATCTTCTGGACTTCAAAGCTTCTCCTCCAAAAGGGAGATTTCACCTTTCAAAATTATCTGCAAACCAGATAAAGAGAGAGGCATTCTTACACTGTGTTCAAGACCTCCTAGTTAAGGGAGTGATCCATCCTGTTCCACAGGAGGAAGGACAGGGATTTTACTCAAATCTATTTGTGGTTCCCAAAAAAGAGGGAACCTTCAGACCAATTTTAGATCTCAAGATTTTAAACAAATTCCTCAGAGTTCCATCATTCAAGATTGAGACTATTCGTACCATCCTACCTATGATCCAGGAGGGTCAATACATGACTAAAGTGGATTTAAAGGATGCTTATCTTCACGTTCCGATACACAAAGATCATCATCGGTTTCTCAGGTTTGCCTTCCTGAACAGGCATTACCAGTTTGTAGCTCTTCCCTTTGGGTTAGCTACAGCCCCAAGAATCTTTACAAAGGTTCTGGGGTCACTTCTGGCGGTCCTAAGACCGCGGGGCATAGCAGTGGCCCCTTATTTAGACGACATTCTGATACAGGCGTCAAATTTCCAAATTGCCAAGTCTCATACGGACATAGTTCTGGCATTTCTGAGGTCGCATGGGTGGAAGGTGAACGAGGAAAAGAGTTCTCTATCCCCTCTCACAAGAGTCCTTTCTGGGAACTCTAATAGATTCTGTAGAAATTAGGATTTACCTGACGGAGTCCAGGTTATCAAAACTTCTAAATTCCTGCTGTGTTCTTTATTCCACTTCTCGCCCTTCGGTGGCTCAGTGTATGGAAGTAATCGGCTTAATGGTTGCGGCAATGGACATAGTGCTGTTTGCACGTCTACATCTCAGACCGCTGCAACTATGCATGCTCAGTCAGTGGAATGGGGATTACACAGATTTGTCCCCTCTACTAAATCTGGATTAAGAGACCAGGGATTCTCTTCTCTGGTGGCTATCGCGGGTCCATCTGTCCAAGGGAATGACCTTTCGCAGGCCAGATTGGACAATTGTAACGACAGATGCCAGCCTTCTAGGCTGGGGGGCAGTCTGGAACTCCCTGAAGGCTCAGGGATCGTGGACTCAGGAGGAGACACTCCTTCCAATAAACATTCTGGAACTAAGAGCGATATTTAATGCTCCTCAGGCTTGGCCTCAGCTAGCGACAATGAGGTTCATCAGATTTCAGTCGGACAACATCACGACTGTGGCTTACAACCATCAAGGGGGAACAAGGAGTTCCCTAGCGATGTTAGAAGTCTCAAAGATAATTCTCTGGGCAGAGATTCACTCTTGCCACCTATCAGCTATCCATATCCCAGGTGTAGAGAACTGGGAGGCGGATTTTCTAAGTCGACAGACTTTTCATCCGGGGGAGTGGGAACTCCATCCGGAGGTGTTTGCACAATTGATTCATCGTTGGGGCAAACCAGAACTGGATCTCATGGCGTCTCGCCAGAACTTCAAGCTTCCTTGTTACGGATCCAGATCCAGGGACCCCAAGGCAATGCTGATAGATGCTCTAGCAGCGCCTTGGTCCTTCAACCTGGCTTATGTGTTTCCACCGTTACCTCTGCTCCCTCGTCTGATTGCCAAAATCAAGCAGGAGAGAGCATCGGTGATCTTGATAGCGCCTGCGTGGCCACGCAGGACTTGGTATGCAGATCTGGTGGACATGTCATCCTTTCCACCATGGACTCTGCCGCTGAGACAGGACCTTCTACTTCAAGGTCCTTTAAACCATCCAAATCTAATTTCTCTGAGGCTGACTGCCTGGAGATTGAACGCTTGATTTTATCAAAGCGTGGTTTCTCAGAGTCAGTCATTGATACCTTAATTCAGGCACGAAAGCCTGTCACCAGGAAAATCTATCATAAGATATGGTGTAAATATCTTCATTGGTGTGAATCCAAGGGTTACTCATGGAGTAAAGTCAGGATTCCCAGGATATTATCTTTTCTCCAAGAAGGATTGGAGAAAGGATTGTCAGCTAGTTCCTTAAAGGGACAGATTTCTGCGCTGTCTATTCTTTTGCACAAGCGTCTGGTGGATGTTCCAGACGTTCAGGCATTTTGTCAGGCTTTAGTTAGAATCAAGCCTGTGTTTAAACCTGTTGCTCCACCTTGGAGCTTAAATTTGGTTCTTAAAGTTCTTCAGGGGGTTCCGTTTGAACCTCTTCATTCCATAGATATCAAACTTTTATCTTGGAAAGTTCTTTTTTTGGTAGCTATTTCCTCGGCTCGTAGAGTTTCCGAGTTATCTGCCTTACAATGTGATTCTCCTTATCTGATCTTCCATGCAGATAAGGTAGTTCTGCGTACCAAACCTGGATTTTTACCTAAGGTGGTATATAATAAGAATATAAATCAGGAGATTGTTGTTCCTTCACTATGTCCTAATCCTTCTTCAAAGAAGGAACGTCTATTACACAATCTTGACGTGGTTCGTGCTTTAAAGTATTATTTACAAGCTACTAAAGATTTTCGTCAAACATCTGCTTTGTTTGTTGTCTACTCTGGACAGAGGAGAGGCTAAAAGGCTTCGGCAACCTCTTTCGTTTTGGCTAAGAAGTATAATCCGCTTAGTTTATGAGACTGTTGGCCTCCTGGAAGGATTACAGCTCATTCTACTAGAGCTGTGGCTTCCACATGGGCCTTTAAAAATGAGGCTTCTGTTGAACAGATTTGCAAGGCGGCGACTTGGTCTTCGCTTCATACCTTTTCAAAATTCTACAAATTTGATACTTTTGCTTCTTCGGAGGCTATTTTTGGGAGAAAAGTTTTACAGGCAGTGGTACCTTCCGTTTAAGTACCTGCCTTGTCCCTCCCTTCATCCGTGTACTTAAGCTTTGTTATTGGTATCCCACAAGTAATGGATGATCCGTGGACTGGATACACCTTACAAGAGAAAACATAATTTATTCTTACCTGATAAATTTATTTCTCTTGTGGTGTATCCAGTCCACGGCCCGCCCTGTCATTTTAAGGCAGGTATTTTTTAATTTTAAACTACAGTCACCACTGCACCCTATGGTTTCTCCTTTCTCTGCTTGTCTTCGGTCGAATGACTGGATATGGCAGTTAGGGGAGGAGCTATATAGCAGCTCTGCTGTGGGTGATCCTCTTGCAACTTCCTGTTGGGAAGGAGAATATCCCACAAGTAATGGATGATCCGTGGACTGGATACACCACAAGAGAAATACATTTATCAGGTAAGCATAAATTATGTTTTTCCAGTCACCGGATCGTTGTCGAGTCAATTTTGAGTACCCTGAGGGCAAGTAGGCGCCACAGAGCTGTGGCAAGGTGCAGGGGCTGTTTTCATTGTTAAAGTCTATTTTTTTTTAATTATAATGTCTCTTTAAAGGGTGATTTAACCTTTGCTTATAGGGTGCAATAATTTTTGGCAAAATTGAACTGTTTTATATAATTGTTTAGTGATAAAAATCGTTTTTATGGCAGTTCAGAAAAATTGTTCCGCTTTTATTTCTTAAAGGCGCAGTACGTTTTCTTTTCAAAAAGTTTTTAGAATCCGTAAATAAGGCGTTTTACGACTATTGTGGCTATTGCTAGTCTGTTTAACATGTCTGAACTTAAGTAAACTCCTTGTTCTATGTGTTTAGAAGCCATTGTGGAACCCCCTCTTACTTTATGTACCTCTTGTACTGAACGGGCCTTACAATGTAAAAAGCATTTTTTATGTAAAGACAGTGTGCCTAAGGATGATTCTCAGTGTGAAGAGAATCAGGATATGCAGACTAATTCTCCCCAAGTGTCACAACCGTTAACGCCCACCCAAGTGACGCCGAGTTCCTCAAATGCATCTAATTCTTTTACTGCAGGATATGGCTGCAGTTATGTCAACTGCCCTTACAGAGGTATTATCTAAGTTACCAGTGTTACAGGGTGAACGCAGTAGGTCAGGAATTAATGTGAATATTGAATCCTCTGATGCTTTGTGGGCTATTTCCGATGGGCCCTCACAGGGATCTGAGTTGGGGGTCAGGGAAATTTTGTCTGAAGGAGAACTTTCGGACCCAAGAAGTATGTTACCTCAGACAGATTTGGACGTCATGTCCTTTAAATTTAAGCTAGAACACCTCCGCCTGTTACTTCGGGAGGTCTTAGCGACTCTGGATGACTGTGACCCTATTATGGTACCACCAGAGAAATTGTGTAAAATTGACAAGTATCTAGAAGTACCCGCTTACACTGATGTTTTTCCGGTTCCTAAGAGAATCTCGGAGATTATTAAGAAGGAGTAGGACAGACCGGGTATACCGTTCTCTCCGCCTCCTAATTTTAGGAAAATTTATCCCATATCAGACACCATTCGGGACTCTTGGCAGACTGTCCCTAAGGTGGAGGGAGCTATATCTACCCTGGCTAAGCGTACAACTATTCCTATTGAGGACAGCTGTGCTTTCAAAGACCCTATGGATTAAAAGTTAGAGGGTCTTCTAAAGAAATTATTTATTCATCAGGGTTTCCTTTTACAACCGACAGCCTGCATTGTTCCAGTGACTACTGCAGCGGCTTTCTGGTTTGATGCCTTGAAAGAGTTTAAGATTGAGACCCCCTTAGAGGATATTTTAGATAGAATTAAGGCTCTCAAGTTAGCTAATTCTTTTATCACAGATGCCGCCTTTCAAATTGCTAAGTTGGCGGCTAAAAATGCAGGATTTGCCATTTTAGCGCATAGAGCGTTATGGTTAAAATCATGGTCTGCTGATGTGTCATCTAAGTCAAAGCTTTTGGCTGTTCCTTTCAAGGGTAAGACCCTATTTGGGCCTGAGTTGAAGGAAATCATCTCTGACATTACTGGAGGTAAATGTCATGCTCTACCTCTGAATAAGTCTGTTAAGAGTAGGGGTAAAAAAAATAATTTTCGTTCCTTTCGGAACTTTAAAGGAGTACCCCCTTCTTCCTCTTCCTCCACGAAGCAGGAAGGGAATTTTGCTCAGGCCAAGTCGGCCTGGAGACCCAACCAGGCTTGGAACAAGGGTAAACAACCCAAAAAGCCCGCTACTGCTACCAAGACAGCATGAAGGGGCGGCCCCCGATCCGGGACCGGCTCTAGTAGAGGTTAGGCTTTCTCTCTTTGCCAAGGCTTGGGCAAGAGATGTTCAGGACCCCTGGACACTAGAAATCGTGACCCACGGGTATCAACTGGAATTCAAAGGTTTTCTCCCGGATATCAACTGGAATTCAAAGGTTTTCTCCCAAAAGGGAGATTTCTTCTTTCACGATTGTCTGTAGACCAGATAAAAAGAGTGGCGTTCTTACGTTGTGTAAAAGACCTCTCTACTATGGGAGTAATTTGTCTCGTTCTAAGACTGGAACAGGGGCGGGGGTTTTACTCAAATCTTTTCATGGTTCCCAAAAAAGAGGAAACTTTCAGACCCATTTTAGATCTCAAAAGTCTAAACAAGTTTCTCAGAGTCCCATCGTTCAAGATGGAGACTATCCGAACAATTTTACCAATGATTCAGGAGGGTCAATATATGACTACCGTGGACTTGAAGGATGCATACCTTCATATTTCTATTCACAAGGATCATCATCAGTACCTAAGGTTTGCCTTCCTGGACAAACATTTTCAGTTCGTGGCTCTTCCCTTCGGGTTGGCCACAGCACCCAGGATCTTCACGAAGGTTCTAGGGTCCCTTCTGGCGGTTCTCAGGCCGCGGGGCATAGCAGTGGCGCCTTATCTGGACGATACCTTGATTCAGGCGTCGACTTATCTAACAAAGTCTCACACAGACACAGTGTTGTCCTTTCTGAGAACTCACGGTTGGAAGGTGAGTCTAGAAAAGAGTTCACTAATTCCACAAAGGTTCCCTTCTTGATTGATTCTGTAACCATGAAGATTTTTCTGACGGAGGTCAGAAAGTCAAAAATTCTAAATACTTGTCGAGCCCTTCAGTCCAATCCTCGGCCATCAGTGGCTCAGTGTATGGAGGTAATTGGATTGATGGTGGCGGCAATGGACATCATTCCGTTTGCTCGGTTTCATCTCAGACCACTGCAACTGTGCATGCTTGGACAGTGGAATGGGGACTATACAGGGAGTGCAAAATTATTAGGCAAGTTGCATTTTTGAGGATTAATTTTATTATTGAACAACAACCATGTTCTCAATGAACCCAAAAAACTCATTAATATCAAAGATGAATAGTTTTGGAAGTAGTTTTTAGTTTGTTTTTAGTTATAGCTATTTTAGGGGGATATCTGTGTGAGCAGGTGACTATTACTGTGCATAATTATTAGGCAACTTAACAAAAAACAAATATATACCCATTTCAATTATTTATTTTTACCAGTGAAACCAATATAACATCTCAACATTCACAAATATACATTTCTGACATTCAAAAACAAAACAAAAACAAATCAGTGACCAATATAGCCACCTTTCTTTGCAAGGACACTCAAAAGCCTGCCATCCATGGATTCTGTCAGTGTTTTGATCTGTTCACCATCAACATTGCGTGCAGCAGCAACCACAGCCACCCAGACACTGTTCAGAGAGGTGTACTGTTTTCCCTCCTTGTAAATCTCACATTTGATGATGGACCACAGGTTCTCAATGGGGTTCAGATCAGGTGAACAAGGAGGCCATGTCATTAGATTTTCTTCTTTTATACCCTTTCTTGCCAGCCATGCTGTGGAGTACTTGGACGCGTGTGATGGAGCATTGTCCTGCATGAAAATCATGTTTTTCTTGAAGGATGCAGACTTCTTCCTGTACCACTGCTTGAAGAAGGTGTCTTCCAGAAACTGGCAGTAGGACTGGGAGTTGAGCTTGACTCCATCCTCAACCCGAAAAGGCCCCACAAGCTCATCTTTGATGATACCAGCCCAAACCAGTACTCCACCTCCACCTTGCTGGCGTCTGAGTCAGACTGGAGCTCTCTGCCCTTTACCAATCCAGCCACGGGCCCATCCATCTGGCCCATCAAGACTCACTCTCATTTCATCAGTCCATAAAACCTTAGAAAAATCAGTCTTGAGATATTTCTTGGCCCAGTCTTGACGTTTCAGCTTGTGTGTCTTGTTCAGTGGTGGTCGTCTTTCAGCCTTTCTTACCTTGGCCATGTCTCTGAGTATTGCACACCTTGTGCTTTTGGGCACTCCAGTGATGTTGCAGCTCTGAAATATGGCCAAACTGGTGGCAAGTGGCATCTTGGCAGCTGCACGCTTGACTTTTCTCAGTTCATGGGCAGTTATTTTGCGCTTTGGTTTTTCCACACGCTTCTTGCGACCCTGTTGACTATTTTGAATGAAACGCTTGATTGTTCGATGATCACGCTTCAGAAGCTTTGCAATTTTAAGAGTGCTGCATCCCTCTGCAAGATATCTCACTATTTTTTACTTTTCTGAGCCTGTCAAGTCCTTCTTTTGACCCATTTTGCCAAAGGAAAGGAAGTTGCCTAATAATTATGCACACCTGATATAGGGTGTTGATATCATTAGACCACACCCCTTCTCATTACAGAGATGCACATCACCTAATATGCTTAATTGGTAGTAGGCTTTCGAGCCTATACAGCTTGGAGTAAGACAACATGCATAAAGAGGATGATGTGGTCAAAATACTCATTTGCCTAATAATTCTGCACTCCCTGTACAAATTTATCTCCTCCGATAAATCTGGATCAAGAGACCAGAAACTCTCTTCTTTGGTGGTTGTCACCGGATCATCTGTCCCAGGGGATGTGTTTCCGCAGATCCTCGTGGGTGATAGTGACAACGGACGCCAGTCTACTAGGCTGGGGTGCAGTCTGGAATTCCCTGAAGGCTCAGGGTGTATGGACTCAGTTGGAGTCTCTACTTCCAATCAATATTCTGGAATTGAGAGCAATATTCAATGCGCTTCAGGCGTGGCCTCAGTTGGCTTCGGCCAAATTCATCAGATTCCAGTCAGACAACATCACGACTGTGGCTTACATCAATCATCAGGGAGGAACGAGGAGTTCCTTAGCTATGACCGAAGTATCCAAAATAATTTGATGGGCGGAGACCCACTCTTGTCATCTGTCAGCAATCTACATCCCAGGAGTGGACAACTGGGAAGCGTACTTTTTAAGCAGACAGGTTTTTCATCCGGGGAGTGGGAACTCCATCCGGAGGTATTTGCCTCTCTGATTCTCCTATGGGGCAGACCGGAATTGGATCTGATGGCGTCTCGTCAGAATGCCAAGCTCCCAAGATACGGATCCAGGTCGCGGGATCCTCAGGCCGAACTAATAGATGCCTTGGCAGTTCAACCTAGCTTATGTGTTTCCACCGTTTCCTCTCCTTCCCCGGGTGATTGCTCGGTTCAAACAGGAGAGAGCTTCAGTAATTCTAATTGTGCCTGCGTGGCCACGCAGGACTTGGTATGCAGATGTAGTGGACATGTCCTCTCTGTGGAAACACCCAGTGAGACAGGACCTTCTCATTCAGGGTCCTTTCCAACATCCAAATCTAATTTTTCTGCAGCTGACTGCTTGAAGATTGAACGCTTGATTTTATCTAAGCGGGGATTCTCTGATGCGGTCATTGAGACGTTGATTCAGGCACGTAAGCCTGTCACTAGAAAGATCTATCATAAGATACGATGTAAATATCTTTTTTGGTGTGAATCCAAAGGCTACTCATGGAGTAAGGTTAGGATTCACAGGATTCTGTCATTTCTCCAAGAAGATTGGAGAAAGGGTTATCAGCGAGTTCCTTAAAGGGACAAATTTCTGCTTTGTCAATTTTGCTACACAAACATTTGGCAGATGTTCCAGACGTTCAGTCTTTTTGTCAGGCTCTAACCAGAATTAAGCCTGTGTTTAGACCAATTGTTCCACCCTGTAGTTTGAATTTAGTTCTTAGTGTTCTTCAAGGGGTTCCGTTTGAACCCATGCATTCCATAGATATTAAGTTGTTATCTTGGAAAGTTTTGTTTTTGGTTGCCATTTCTTCTGCTCGTAGAGTTTCTGAGCTTTCAGCACTTCAATGTGACTCGCCTTATCTTATTTTTCATTCTGATAAGGTGGTTTTACGTACCAAACCTGGTTCCTTCCTAAGGTTGTTTCAAATAAGAATATTAATCAGGAAATTGTTGTTCCTTTTTTATGTCCTAATCCTTCTTCTAAGAAGGAGCGTCTGTTACATAACTTGGACGTGGTCCGTGCCTTGAAGTTTTACTTGCAAGCGACTAAAGATTTCAGTCAATCATCTTCATTATTCATTGTTTTTTCTGGAAAGCGTAGGGGTCAGAAAGCTACGGCTACCTCTTTCTTTTTGGCTGAAGAGTATCATCCGCCTGGCATATGAGACTGCTGGACAGAATTACGACTCATTCTACTAGGGCTGTGGCTTCCTCATGGGCATTTAAAAACAATGCTTCTGTTGAACAGATTTGCAAGGCTGCAACTTGGTCGTCTCTTAATACTTTTTCCAAATTTTACAAATTTGATACTTTTGCTTCTTCTGAGGCTGGTTTTGGGAGAAAGGTTCTTCAAGCAGTGGTGCTTTCCGTTTAGGTTCCTGTCTTGTTCCCTCCCTTTCATCCGTGTCCTGTAGCTTTGGTATTGTATCCCACAAGTAAGGATGAAATCCGTGGACTCGTCATATCTTGTAGAAGAAAAGTAAATTTATGCTTACCTGATAAATTAATTTCTTCTACGATATGACGAGTCCACGGCCCACCCTGTTATTTTTAAGACAGATTTAAATTATATATATTTTTTGTAAACTTCAGTCACCTCTGCACCTTTGGCTTTTCCTTTCTCTTCCTAACTTCTGTCGAATGATTGGAGGGGAGGGAGGAGCTATATATACAGCTCTGCTGTGGTGCTCTTTGCCACTTCCTGTTAGCAGGAGGATAAATCCCACAAGTAAGGATGAAATCTGTGGACTCGTATCGTAGAAGAAATTAATTTATCAGGTAAGCATAAATTTACTTTTTTTCTTCTTCCCCCCTTAGATTGTCTTTGGGTCAATTGTACTACTTATGTTATGGCTTCCTATACGTATAATCAAGACCCTGCTGCCTACTTTTTTACCATATAACGTGATGTTGTACAGGTGAGTACATTAGAACTTTTAATACTTACATGCAATGTTAAATGTATCCCAATCCCATTACTTTAAAAAAAAAAAAAAAAAAAAAATATATATATATATATTTGTAAATCATAGTTTTAATTTTAATTCTTGTATGCTTGTGAAGTGACCTCAAATTAGCACGATAGTTGTTCTTTCGACTCTTCACAAATGTGTATACCCTTAACTTATTACAATATCTGTATTGGTTTGGTTTATGGTACCCTCTTCAGAATGAGAATTAAATGTTTATATTACACACTTTACTTGAATGAGTGGTAGTAGCTATTAGAAAAATAACATTTTGCAATTAAAGGGATAGTTTCACTGCAAAATTATGTTCATAAACTGTTCTCCATATCTGAAAGTTTATGCAACAAGGTTTGCAAGAACATATTCCACTGTTAGTTTGAAATCTGATAATGTCTGGTTTTCTTTTAACTAACTAGTTAATGGGAGAAAGAAAGGCACAGTTAACACCAAAATTGCTATTGTTTAAAAAGATAGCTAACACCTTTACTACCCATTTCAGTATATTAATATTCTTTAAACCTCTAAATTTCTGCCTGTTTCTAAGCCACTACAGACAGCCTCTTAACACACATATATTTAAAGGGCCATAATACCCAAATATTTAAACACTTGAAAGTGATGCAGTATAGATGTAAAAAGCTGACTCGAAAATATCACCTGAACATCTCTATGTAAAAAAGAAAGATATTTTACCTCAAAAGTTCCTCAGTAGCCACATCCATTGTAAAGGATTTCTAAGCAGCATATTAGTATGTCTGTCCTGGGACAGCTAAGGGGATGAGCCTCGTGCACTTTCATATTATTTCCCTATTCAGGTTAAAGAAAGCTTACTATGAAATCTCATGAGTTAAGTCAAATCTCATGAGATCACAGTAAAAGAGTTCATGACCTCAGCACTGCTGATGCTGATTGGCTGCAGTTCATTTCTTCATTTTTTTTTTTTATTTTTTTTTTTACCTGCAGCTGGGAGCAGCTGAGTATAACTTTTTACACAGAACTTACTCTGCTGAGCTGAGGAGATTGTGAGGTAAAATATCTTCCTTTTTTACATAGAGATGCTCAGGTGATATTTTCCTGTCAGCTTTTTACAGTTATACTGCATTAGTTTCAAGTGATTTAGCATATGACTATTATGTCCCTTTAAGTATATATAACCATGTTGGTTGTGCAAAACTGGGGAATGGGTAATAAAAGAATTATCTATCTTTTTAAACAATAAAAATTTTGTAGTTGACCATCCCTTTTAAAAAAATAGTAAATTGAGAAAACTAGTCTACACCAAATCAGTGTAATTCTCTAAACGGTACAAAATAGGGTTATGGTAGAGTCTTTTTAAAAAGTAAATAAAGTCTGAGAGTTTGTACACATAAGTTCACAGTATCCACTTCCTTCATTCTAAGTTGGTAAAATACTTCTCTATCAGCTTAGCTGTGTATATAAGCATATATGAAAACATACGGCTTCTGTTTAATTGTAGCGATGCACCAGTGAGTGAGCTGTCTCTGGAGCTACTTCTTCTGCAGGTTGTCCTTCCAGCATTGCTTGAACAAGGACACACAAGACAGTGGCTAAAGGGACTTGTAAGAGCGTGGACTGTAACAGCTGGCTACTTACTGTAAGTAAAACTAACCAGTTTTATGCAATAAAGTTAATACAGTATATCTCATTTATGGGTGTATGTATGCGTTTGTGTATATATGTGCGTGTTTTTTTTTTTTTATATATAGATAGATTTCTTTCATATAGGTGGTGAGAGTCCACGATCTGTTACAAATGGGAATTGCATACCTACCACTATGTGGAGGCATATTCTCCCAAGACCCCTTATAAAACCCCTCACACATACTTTAGTCTTTACTTTGCCTCCATTGTAGGTGGTTGAAGCAAGAAGATGAGGATGATTTCGTCAGTGAAAAAAGCTTGGTCTGTTTTGAAGCTTGGTTCCCCTCAGAGTACAGTGATTGTCAGAGGGATGTTTTTGGGATATGGTTTGAGATGTGATGGTTTTGCCTCATGAGAAATCCTTCATAGGCCCTCTGTGAATTTGGTTGCCGGGACTCGACTTTTGACTCTCTTTACAGATCTACTTTATACTCCTATTTCATTACCTCTGTTGATATGTTTCAGTACTGGTTTGGCTGTCCGCTTACTTACGTTTTAGTGGAAGAGTGTCTATTGGTAAGTATGTTCTATAATTCTATATAGACACTCATATAGCTTTGATTATGGGCACTTTTAAAATGTTAAAAGTTTATGTGTATACATAGCCCTGGGACATATACCCATATATATATATATATATATATATATATATATATATATATAGATAGATAGATAGATAGATAGATAGACTCTCATATAGCCATATTGTGGGCACTTTTAATTATTAAGTTTATCTATATTTCCTCCTTAATACAGGGAGAGTCCACAGCTGCATTCCTTACTTGTGTTAAATACTGAACCTGGCCATCAGGAGGAGGCAAAGACACTCCAGCCAAAGCCTTAAATACCCCCCCCTCCACACACTTCCCTCATCCCCCAGTCATTCTTTGCCTTTCATCACAGGAGGTTGGCAGAGAAGTGTCAGAAAATTTCAGAGTAGTTCCATAGGAAGGGTATCTACCCTTCGATATGGGACTGGAGTTTTAAGTAGTCTTCACAGCCTCTCAGTGAGAGAATTGATGAAAGTTAGTCTGGAGATGCAGGGAGAGTCTTTCTGCGAAACCATCCAGACTCATATTAACAGCTCCTAAGCAATCAGCGTTGACGAGTTTCGCTGCCTGCTTTTCTTCACTTAAGTCTGTCAGAAGCAATGCTACAGTCTGTCACACTTGAAGGACCGTGTTTCTGTTCCACGGCATAGATTCCAGTAAGATAGTTTCATTTCTTTCATGTATTTGGCAAGAGTCCATGAGCTAGTGACGTATGGGATATACAATCCTACCAGGAGGGGCAAAGTTTCCCAAAGCTCACAAATGCCTATAAATACACCCCTCACCACACCCTTAATTCAGTTTTACAAACTTTGCCTCCTATGTAGGTGGTGAATTAAGTTTGTGCTAAGATTTCTACATTGACATGCGCTTCTCAGCATTTTGAAGCCTGATTCCTCTCAGAGTACAGCGAATGTCAGAGGGACGTGGAGAGTATCACCTATTGAATGCAATGATTTTCCTAACGGGGGTCTATTTCATAGGTTCTCTGTTATTCCGTCGTAGAGATTCATCTCCTACCTCCCTTTTCAGATCGACGTTATACTCTCATATACCATTACCTCTACTGATAACTGTTTCAGTACTGGTTTGGCTATCTGCTATATGTGGATGGATGTCTTTGGGTAAGTATGTTTTTATTACTTAAGACACCTCAGCTATAGTTTTGGCACTTTATTCATTTATATAAAGTTCTAAATATATGTATTGTACTTATATTTGCCATGAGTCAGGTTCATGTATTTCCTTTTGCAGATTGTCAGTTTCATATTTGGGGAAAGTTAATATTAAGAAATATTTTTTTCTTACCTGGGGTTTAGTCTTTTTTTTCAATTGACTACTTTGTTTCAAATTGCGGGCTGACTTAGGCTTGCGGGTGCGCCAAATGCTACACTTTATTGCGTCATTCTTGGCGCGAGAAGTTTTGGGCGCAAAAGGCACGTCCGTTGACGCAAGTTTGTCATTTCCGGCGTCGTAATTGATGCAGAGGTTTCACACAGGGTTGCGTCAGTGACGCGAGTGTGTCATTTCCGGACATGGTTGGCGCCAAAATTTTTTTTAAATTTCATTGTGCGTCACACTTAGTGCCAAACTTTTCTCTTGTAAGGTGTATCCAGTCCACGGTTTCATCCATTACTTGTGGGATATTCTCCTTCCCAACAGGAAGCTGCAAGAGGATCACTCACAGCAGAGCTGTCTATATAGCTCCTCCCCTAACTGCCACCTCCCAGTCATTCTCTTGCAGCTCTCGACAAGGGAAGCAGCTAGAGAGATGTGGTGCATTAATGTAGTTTATCTTCAATCAAAAGTTTATTTTCAAATGGTACCGGAGTTGTACTATTTTAGCCTCAGACAGAAAGTTGAAGAAGAGTCTGCCTGTGGTCTTTGATGAGGTATGTGCAGTTTTAAATTTTTCTAGAGAAATGATAAGCTAGAAAATGCTGACAATACCGGATTTATTTAAGGTAAGCCTGATTACAGTGATTTAATAACGACTGGTATCATGCTTGCTGTAAAGGGTAATATTTTTATTATTTACTCACATTACTGAATAGATATAACGTTTGCTTGAGGTGTATAAACGTTTATTTCATATTGGTGATAAAACTTTATTCTGGGGCCCAGTTTTTCCACATGGCTGACTAGATTTTGCCTAGGGATATTTTTTTAAGGCCCTCTCACTGTGAGTACAGGTTGGGAGGGGCCTATTTTCCATTAGTTTTTGCAGCTTGAGACATCCAGCTTCCCTGAAGGAGTCCCCTGAACATATAGACCCTCTCTAAGGGGTTTTTGTGCCTTCCAAAGTCGTTGTATGGGCAGGTAGGGCCACAGTAGAGCTGTGGCAGTTTGTTGTGACTGTTTAAAAACGTTTATATCGTTTTTTTGATCCGGTTTTGAAATTAAGGGGTTAATCATCAAATTTGCAAGTGGGTGCAATGCTCTTTCAGCCTATTATACACACTATAAAAATTTCGTAAGATTTACTGCTTTTTTCACTGTTTTAGCAGTTTCTGTGATTGTTTTTTTCTCTTAAAGGCACAGTACCATTTTTATTTTTTGCTTGTTCAGTTATTAAAGTGTTTTCCAAGCTTGCTGGTCTCATTAC
The DNA here is from genome assembly GCF_027579735.1 of Bombina bombina. NCBI lineage: Eukaryota > Metazoa > Chordata > Amphibia > Anura > Bombinatoridae > Bombina > Bombina bombina. Next base: position 555,888,701 of record NC_069503.1, on the reverse strand, counting down.
TAGTCTGTTTAAACATGTCTGACATAGAGGAAACTCATTTTTCATTATGTTTAGAAGCCATTGTCGAACCCCCTCTTAGAATGTGTACCAAATGCACTGATTTTACTATAGATTACAAAGACCATATTCTGGCTTTAAAAAATTTATCACCAGAAGAAATTGACAAGGAGGAAGTTATGCCGTCTAACTCTCCCCACGTGTCAGATCCTATAAATCCCGCTCAGGGGACGCCAAGTACATCTAGCGTGCCCATTGCGTATACCTTGCAAGACATGGCGGCAGTTATGAATCATACCCTTACAGAGGTATTATCTAAACTGCCAGGATTGCAAGGAAAGCGAGACGGCTCTGGGACTAGAATAAATACAGAGCTCTCTGACGCTTTGGTAGCTATCTCTGATACACCCTCACAATATAATGAAGCTGAAGCAGGGGAGCTTCAATCTGTGGGTGATTTTTCTGATTCAGGGAAGATACTTCAATCTGATTCTGATATGTCTTCATTTAAATTTAAGCTTGAACACCTCCGCATATTGCTCAGGGAGGTTTTAGCAACTCTGGACGACTGTGACACTATTGTAGTCCCAGAGAAATTATGTAGATTGGATAAATATTATGCAGTACCTACTTACACTGATGTTTTTCCAATCCCTAAAAGGTTTTCTGAAATTATTAATAAGGAATGTGATAGACCAGGTGTACCGTTCTCTCCCCCTCCTGTTTTTAAAAAGATGTTTCCTATAGGCGCCGCTACACGGGACTTATGGAAGACGGTCCCTAAGGTGGAGGGAGCAGTTTCTACTCTAGCTAAGCGTACCACTATCTCTGTCGAGGACAGTTGTGCTTTTCTAGATCCAATGGATAAAAAATTAGAGGCTTACCTTAAGAAAATTTTTATTCAACAAGGTTTTATTCTCCAGCCTCTTGCTTGCATTGCCTCAGTCACTGCTGCCGCAGCTTTCTGGTTTGAGTCCCTAGAGGAGACTCTACAGGTTGAAACCCCATTGGAAGTTATTATTGACAAGCTTAGGGCCCTTAAGCTAGCCAATTCATTTGTTTCTGACGCCGTTGTTCATTTAACCAAGCTAACGGCTAAAAATTCAGGTTTCTCCAACATAGGTGTGTCCGGTCCACGGCGTCATCCTTACTTGTGGGATATTCTCTTCCCCAACAGGAAATGACAAAGAGCCCAGCAAAGCTGGTCACATGATCCCTCCTAGGCTCCGCCTTCCCCAGTCATTCTCTTTGCCGTTGCACAGGCAACATCTCCACGGAGATGGCTAAGAGTTTTTTGGTGTTTAAATGTAGTTTTTATTCTTCAATCAAGAGTTTGTTATTTTAAAATAGTGCTGGTATGTACTATTTACTCTGAAACAGAAAAGAGATGAAGATTTCTGTTTGTAAGAGGAAAATGATTTTAGCAACCGTTACTAAAATCGATGGCTGTTTCCACACAGGACTGTTGAGATGAATTAACTTCAGTTGGGGGAAACAGTGAGCAGACTTTTGCTGCTTGAGGTATGACACATTTCTAACAAGACTTGGTAATGCTGGAAGCTGTCATTTTCCCTATGGGATCCGGTAAGCCATTTTCTTAGTTTTAAATATAAGAATAAAGGGCTTCACAAGGGCTTTAAAGACTGGTAGACATTTTTCTGGGCTAAAACGATT